>NC_056741.1:1275742980-1275941411 GCF_019279795.1 Protopterus annectens | reverse complement strand
GACTAGCTCCGCATTTTCGAGAAAGCTCGAGGCACAGTAATATCCCATGATCCTCAGGTGCTAACCCTCAGATCTAGTTTGCTATACCAGAAGAATCCCTCTAGAACTGTGTCCTGAACACTTAGAACAAACACTACACACTCTCAGGAACCCTGCCCTCAAATAGAGGAGAAAACATGCCATTACTAATGCACAAGAATAAGCTGAATGCTAACAATATCTAGAAAAGACTGAACAGGAATTCAGTTGAACCCGTTCTCCCACACCGCAGGACGGGAGATGTAGGGGGGGAATGTAAGAACAAAGGCGAGATGAACAATTCACATGGAACGTTATGGTAAGGACATAACTTCTTAATGTGAAATTGTTCAATCTCGCCGTTTGTTCTTACACACGGGTAGCGTCCCTAGCTCCCTTTTCCTGGATGGCTCAAGGGAGAACATTCCTGAGTACAGTGGAACCAAACGTCACCCTGTCCCTGGAGTTTTTGTCTAGTTTATAGTGGGCGATTAAAGTATGTGGTTTTGCCCAAGTTACCTCTGCACAAATGGCATCTAAAGGCAAACGAGCGGTATGGGCTAAAGAGGTAGCGATCGCCCTTGTAGAATGAGCTCTGGGTTTGAAAGGGAGTTGTTGTTTCGATTCAGCATATACAAAGTTTATGCAGTCTGAGAGCCATTTGGATAAGGTAACCTTCGTTACTGCCTGTCCTTTCCTTTGGTCAGCATATGAGACAAATAGCTGGCCTGACTTTATGCATTCTTTTGTCCTGTGTAAGTAAAATCTCAGTTGCCTGTGGACATCCAATTTGTGCAGTGTGTATTCCACTTATTGGCGTGGTTTTTGAAGAAGGTAGGTAGTTCGATAGATTGATTGATGTTTTGAATCGAACAAACCTTCGGAAGGAAGGACGGATTGGTGCGCAAGGTTACTCTATCTGGGTGAAAAATCATGTACGGGGGTCGGATAGATAGAGCCTGCAACTCTGAAACTCTCCTGGCGGAAGTGATGGCAACCAGAAAGAGCGTTTTCCACGAAAGAAATTTTAAAGGGGTTGTGGTTGCTGGTTCGAATGGGGGCAACATGAGTTGTGACAGCATGAGATTAAGATTCCAAGGGGCTACTGGATTACGAAAGGGGGGACGAAGGTGGAAGGTACCTTTCATAAAAGCTTTACAAAGCCTGTGGGACATAAGAGAACTATCTCCCAGACCAACATGAAAATTGGATATAGCCGCCAGTTGTACCCTTATTGTGGACGTTGATGCACCTTCTTGAAAAAGTGTGGTAAGGAAATCTAGTATCTTGTGTACTGGAGCCCCGAATGGATCTATACCTTGTTTGGAGGCCCAGTGTGCAAAACTGTTCCATTTGCTGTTGTACAATTTCCTTGTAGATGGTTTGTGAGAAGATACAATAATTTGTTGTACTGCAGGGGATAGTAACTCTGACCTGGCTAAGATGGGAAGCGGAGCAGCCAAGCCGTCAGTTTGAGGGCCTTGAGGAAGGTGTGAGGAACTCCCGACGAATGTGTCAACAGGTCTGGCTCCGGGTCCAGAATCCATGGTTCCTCCACTTGATGAGATTGAAGGAAGGGAAACCAGATTTGTCGAGGCCAGAATGGGGCTATCAGTATTATGGTCCTCTCCAGACGTTTGGCTTTCTGCAAGAACCTGGGAATTAGTGGAACAGGAGGAAAGGCATAAAGGAGACACGGGGGCCAATCGTGTACCAGTGCATCCCTGGGGACACCCCCCGAAAGGGGTAACAGGGCAAAGTAGCTTCTGCATTTGGCATTCAATGGGGATGCAAACAGGTCGCAGCAAGGCTGGCCCCATCTGCAGAAGATCTCTCTTCCGCCACTTGAGGTTTGAGGGACCACTCGTGAGGGAACAGGATGGCTCTGCTCAGCCTGTCTGCGATTACATTGCAAGTCCCCGGGATGTGCGTTGCTATCAGAAAGCGTCCGGTGGACTTTGCCCATTGTCAAATTCTGAGGGCCTCTCTGCATAACGGGTAAGATCTGGTTCCCCCTTGCTTGTTTATGTACCAGACTACTGACATGTTGTCTGTCTGAACTGTCACTGTTCCCTGACGTAAGGACTTGTGAAAGTGTTGCAACGCTAGAAACACTGCCCTCAGCTCTAGGACATTGATGTGCAGGTTGTACTCCAAGTTGGACCATTGACCTTGGACTGTTTGTCCCTGAAAAAATCCCCCCCACCCTATCAGGGAAGCGTCCGTAGTTAGAGTTGCTACCGGACTGGGTAACACAAACGGTCATCCTAGTGTTAGATCTTGACTGTGTATCCACCACAAGAGATCCTTTTTGCAAGAGTTCGTGATCAAGATTTCGTGAGACAGTGGAAGCTGTCAATAAGACCACTGGGCGAATAGCATCCATTGAAAAATCCTTATATGCATCCTGCCTAAGGGAACTACGACAAGGGAGGCTGCCATCAAGCCTAGTACTCAATATTTGTCACGCAGGGACTCTCTTGCTTTGGAGAAGGACCGAGATTTGATGTCTGAGGTCTGACACTCTTGGTGGGGGGAAGAGTAACTCGAGCCAGGGAAGTGTCTAGCTGTGCTCCTATAAATAAGATACGCTGTGACGGCGATAAGACAGACTTTCCAAAATTTACCGTTATGCCTAGCGAGGAGCAGAGGCTGATGGTGTAATCCCTGGCTTGCAGAAGACAATACTTGGTGGTGGCGGATAGGAGCCAGTCGTCTAGATACGTAAACAGCCGGAATCCCCTTCGTCTCAAGTGAGACGCTACTACTGCCATGCATTTGGTGAACACCCTGGGGGCTGAGGTGAGACCAAAGGGCAGAGTGCGAAACTGGAAATGACTGGCTCCCAGCCGGAAGCGCAGATGATCTCTGGACGCCCTGGCCATCTTGATATGGTAGTACGCGTCATTGAGATCTATACAGCACATCCAGTCGCCCTCCTGCAGAAAAGGAAGGATTGACTGTAGCGTGACCATCCGGAACTTTTCCTTTTTCACGAAAGCATTTAATTTGCTGAGGTCCAAAATTGGCCTCCAGTCCCCTGTTTTCTTTGGAACTAAAAAGAACCTGGAGTAAGTTCCGGATCCTATTTGGTCCGCCAGGACTGGTTGGATGACTCTGTTTTCGAGCAACCTTCTTATCTCTGCGGTTGCCTGGTCTGGCAGACTGGGTGGAACGTCTGGGAGCTTTTTGGGGTTGGGTGGCATTCTGATGAATGGAATGTTGTAGCCTCTGGTAACTATGCTTTTTACCCAGGAATCTGATGTAAGATTTAGCCAGGCCTCTGGGTATAAAGCCAAGCGACCCCTGACTGCCTCCAGAGTAGGACAGTCGGGCCTGCAGTCAGGAGTGCTGGAAGGGCTTCCCAAAGAAAGTATCTGTCGCCCTGATTTTGCACACCCCCTCTGCCGGCTGGGCGGCGCCTTCCATTTCTTCCCCCTCCTCTGCCTCTGGAGGGGGCCTCACTTTGGGTGGGCTGAACGGATCCCAGAGTCTTTCGGAACCACATTTTTCCGCCTCATTGCCCTTTGGGGTAGGGTCTAGATGGGGCAGAAAAACGGACCCCTACGGCAGACAGGGTCTTCCCTTCTTGTTCACACCTCGTGAGAGTCTCCTTTACTTTGGGCCCAAACAAGGAGGCACCATCAAAGGGGGCATTGGCAAAGAAAGACTTGAAGGCTTCCGCAAAGGAGCATAAGCGCAACCAGAATTGCCTCCTTAGGGCAATCGCTGAAGCTGTCGCTCTACTCGACCCTTCGGCTGCCTATGAAATCAGCCTCATGGACGAGTTCACTATGGAATTTAGGGTGTTAAGTTGCACTGTCACTTTCTCGG
Source organism: Protopterus annectens (assembly GCF_019279795.1). Lineage (NCBI taxonomy): Eukaryota > Metazoa > Chordata > Ceratodontiformes > Protopteridae > Protopterus > Protopterus annectens. The sequence continues at coordinate 1,275,937,559 of NC_056741.1, read as the reverse complement.
CGACAGCAGCATCTGTGTTTCCCTGGAGAGTATCTCCCAGTTCCTTAATGAGATCTCTCTGTAAACGCATGAAATGCGTAAGGTAGTTGAGCGATCGGCTGGAAAAAGTCACAGAACTAAATACGCGCTTCCCATACCTGTCCATCGTCCTAGAATCCTTATTAGGGGGATGGACAGAGGAAGATGATTCAGACACCTCCTTCTTAGTGGCCGCCGCCACCACCATAGTATCCATGGGAACTCCTTTTGTAAGGTAAGATTTGTTCTGGGGGGCCGTCATGTATTTGTTTGGCTTGCGGGGGACTGGTTCCACTGTATCGGGCGTTTCCCAAGCCCTCCGGGCTATTAGATCCATGAGTTTGTCAAATGGCGGGGTCACCCAGGAGGTAGAATGTTGAGCCCCAAATGCCTTCAGCAAGACCGATTCATCCACAAAAGGGGTAAGGGTTTGCCAGTCTCCCCTCTGTTTCAGGATTTCCAAAATGTCCGCAAACGAGACATCTTCAGAGGGGGACCGTGGGGACCCTTCTGCTTCATCTACATCGGTATGAGATGTGAGAGATTCCTGGGGGGAATCAATGTGCCTCCTCTTGCACAATCGTTTCCTCGAACATCCTCAGCGGGGGCTTCTGGGGATGCATCCGAGGAACCAGGGTCGCCCTGCGGGGCTGTCTGAGGCATTGGGTCTCGACGCTTGGTAGGGGCCGAAGGCACAGAAGCAGAACGCGGACCTTTTGGGGAAGGAGAAGAAGATACTGATGATGTATGTGTCTGATCAGACAAGACCTTCCTCATGATGTCGAAGGCACCGGTGCCCCAATATGAGGATCCGACCCGAAGAAGGTGGTCGTTTCTCCGAAATCGGGACCACGGGCTCCAACACAGAGGACGGATTTGAACTGATCTGAGCCGAGGCACCGAGGGGAAGAGTCGGAATAGACATCTCGGTTCGACTGTCCCCCCTGGAACCTAGGAAAGATCTTCGGCTCCGAGACTCTCTGGCTGGTTCTGAAGGAGTCGAGGTCAACGGGGCAGATAGCGCTACTAGAGGCTTCGGCACCTTAGGCTCTACGATCATCGTTCTTCGATTCCTGGCTCCGATGACTCGACGGGTCTCGGAGGAGGAAGTGTCGAGGGGACAGGAATAGTCTCGAGTTTCGAAACCAGCTGGGACGAAATCTCGATTAGTTTGGACAGAGCCGAGTTCTCCATAAGCTTCTGTACCACTCGGTCCACATCAGAGTTGGAAAGCGGCCTCGAAGAACAGGTCGAAGGGGCCGAAGCCATCACCGAGCGAAGGATAGAAGGCGGTGGTACCTCTGACACCGGCTCCAAGACCTGAGTCTCGATCAGAGATAAACGCTCGACGCCTGGCACCGAGGTCATAGGAGCCGGCGTCCGAATCTGGAAAGAGGTGCTCGGAGCAGATGACTTGGGCTCCGACACTCTTGAAGACTTCGACCCCTTCGAAGACTTCGACCCCTTCGAAGACTTCGACCCCTTCGAAGACTTCGACCCCTTCGAAGACTTCGACCCCTTCGAAGACTTGGATACTTGTTCAGCCTTGTCCAGGGCCTCTTGAAATTCGGGTTTAAGCAACCGTCTGTCAACCAACTTCCTGTGTCTTTCCAGCATGACCCTCCCACTAAAGGAATGACAAATCGAACAGTCTTCCTGCAAGTGGAGAGGGCCAAGACGGTAGACGCAGGATGAGTGGTTATCAGTAATGGACGACATCTGTCCGCACTGACATCTCAAAGCCTGATTTGGCTTTCTCTGACATTTTGAATATATAGTATATGTCCAAAAACACAGCACACTTAAACACTATATAAATCTATGTGTAAAAATTTAAAAGTCTATAATAATAATAATAATAAACCAACAGTTTAACTCTAACCTAGTATATTATAGAAAATCCAAAACACAGCACACTAATATATACATATATATATATCTATATATATATATCTATATATATATATCTATATATATATATCTATATATATATATATATATATATATATATATATATATCTATATATCTATCTATATATCTATCTATATCTATATATATATCTATATATATATATATATATATATATATATATATATATATATATATATATAAATATAAGAAGAGCGAAGGCAAAAATTTACCAAGAATTATGTAAAATACTGTCAATCCTGACAGAAAAAACCGCAGGCCTTAACTAGTAAAAATTAAACTATCTAATCTACCTAAATACACTCTCAAATAACACTCCTATACTATATTAAGAATTACTATATTACTTATTTTAAACACTAAGAATTAACTACAAGTCTACTAAATTAAAAGATATAGAAAAAATATAGAAAAATATACTGGCCCGAGCCTCTCATATGCGATCTGCTGCTAGCGGCAAACTAGATCTGAGGGTTAGCACCTGAGGATCATGGGATATTACTGTGCCTCGAGCTTTCTCGAAGATGCGGAGCTGGTGATGCGGCCGACTCGGAGCCGAGGATCGGCTCCGGACCCGTGTGCAAGAACAAACGGCGAGAGTGAACAATTTCACATATACGGTTTATTTAAGCAAAACACCTATCTTGCTTTTCGTCAGTGAAATCCACTAACTTCCTCAGAAATTCAAAAAATGCGCCATTTCCAAAGTTATTTAAATACTAAATAGTGATGTCATTAACTTAAAAATACAGCACATTCACATATACCCAAAAACAACACAACATTGATGTATGATTTTAGATCTCGTTTTTTCAGCCTGTTGTCAAATATTACTCCAACTATCATTTTGAGTAAGGAGCCATATGATGCTTCAGACCTAAGGCTTATTGGTTCAGATAGAACCGGCAATAGACCCAATCCAGGTGAATAGTCCCTTTGGGAATATTTTCACATTTACTTATGTCAGCTATAATATTATATTGGTCTGCTGCTTATTGATCTTATGCTGAACCGGCTCAGGTTTATTTAACTTTGGTATTATTTTGGACAGCGGTCTTTATTAATATATTTAAACATGGAATTGCATCATTTAATAAATGGGCTTTCTTCTGACAGAGACTTTCTGTTTCTGGAATTGGTCCCCTTGATGAAAAGTTGGATGACCTTGGCAACACAGGCCTTGATGAAAACTGTGTAAACATTTCTTCAAATCTTAAACATATGCGATCTTTGAGAAATAACGTTTGGCATTACAAACTTTTTTGTGCATATTTACTCAAAGGCATCACTCCACGAGGGTTACGAGTACGTACCCAACCATTGGTTAATTCCCCTGATGATCTTCTATTGAAACAATGGAATGAAATTCAACAAGAGACAACCCTGAAATCTGTTGAAGTACTAGCAAATTTCCATAAAAGAGTCATTGAACAAGAAATTAAATCCATTTCTTCTCTTAGTGACAAGGCCAAGCAATTTGAGGGTCAGACCATATATACAAATAGTATCAAGAACATAAGCAAGGAACTTATGACATTGGAATCACAGCTTAAGTATAGGAAAAAGAAAAAGTTCCAAAGGGATTTAGATGATTATACCAGAGGGGATCACTTCAATTTTACAAACAAAAACAAACCTGTACGATTTTCTCCTTCGAATCGTACCTATCCCAAGAGGAAACGGACTAAATCTATCTTTAAGAAAGGCACATATAACTATACTGACACTTCAGCTGATGGATATTCATCCTCATGTCTTGACACTGATTCAGGGGGTGCCACAGGCTCACCAGTATCCAAGAGAAGAAATTCTGTCACCTCACAGGATTTACACATAGGAGGAGGGGGGCAGGAAACATAAAATATGTGGACAACATGGAAACGCTATTAGAGATGTTTGTGACCAAACAACCACTGTAAACATTGCTAATATTTCATCACATGTCCTCTCTCCTCCTCTGAAATTGACATTCTTAATAAAGGATCATCATTCATCCCTTTTTTTTTTTTTGTTTCTGAAGAAAGTTTTGTTCAAGATATTGTTTCATTTTGTAGAAATCTTAACCTTAAACTATTTTTCCTGGAACAAGAACCAAAGACCTCTGATGAATTTAAATACCATAGGTCTTCATTCATGCCACCCATGAATCACCAAGTTTACATGTTTCAACAAGCCATTATCAAATATCTACATTTTCAGTTTAGATCCATTCCACCATTACCTAATAATGTATCCATAATTTGCATGGAAAATATTAACACATTGGGAAACAATCACAATCTAGTCATAACTGGTGCTGATAAAGGTGGTTCTATAGTGATTCAGGATACATTACAACATGATCATGAAGCATTGAACCAATTATCCAACGCACGCCATTACTCGGAACTCACCATTGATCCAACACCACTATTCAAGGAACAGATAGATTCTTTCCTTAGTTTAGCTGTTGCAGAAGGTATCATCACTCAAAACACACAGCATCAACTCACCATTGCCAACCCTTGTCCACAATACATTTATTTCTTACCTGAAATACACAAGGACCTTCAACACCTACCCGGCAGACCCATTGTTTCAGGTAGAAACTCATTAACAAAACCATTATCTCTATTCCTTACCAAATTTCTTAAGCCCCTTTTACAATGTGTCCGTTCTAGAATTCAAGATACCACGGAATTTTTACAGATCATCTCTGATACACAGCTTGAACCCAACTGGTTACTTTGCACATTGGATGTAAAATCATTGCATACCAACATACCACACTGGGCTGGCCTAGAGGCGTTGGAATACTGGCTCAACAAAACTGAAATATACAAGCCAGGTTTCAACACCCTTTTGTTGTGTTTAACAGAACATGTTTTGACAAAAAATGTGTTTTTTTACAAAGACAAATGCTATTTACAAACCAAGGGGACAGCTATGGGTGCATCTTTTGCACCCATATATGCCGATTTGTTCATGGCATACTTTGAAGAACAGGTTATTTACGACAACTCTCATAACATTTACATGGTTGAAATGGACATTTGGCACAGATATTTGGATGACTGCTGGTTGGGTATGGAGAGCGAATAAAGAATACCTTTCGGAATTTGTTTCTTATTTGAACGAAAATAAATGGGGGATTGAATTTACTGTCAACTATGATAGAGATAAAATTATCTTCTTAGATGTATTAGTTTGCCGTGCATCTGATCATACGCTGACTACAGAAATTTATCGTAAATTCCCCAAAAATAATTCACTTCTCCAGGCAACCAGCTTTCATCCTCCTTACATCTGCAAAAACATTCCCAAATCACAGTTCATGCGCATTAAACGCATTTGTTCTGATCAGCACACAGACACTTCAGAGATGACTTAGTACATCGATTCCATGACCGTGGGTATAAAATGGGTCAACTATTACATACCAAACACACAGTTGACCAGATGGAACGCACTGAATTGCTTCATTACCAAACTAGACACAAATCACCTTCAGTAACACCCAGATTTATCACCACATATGGTCGGAATACCAACATATTGATGCAAATTGTTCAACATAATTGGAACATATTAACATGTGAACCTAGACGTCAGGACATTCTTGGAGACAGATGTTAACATCAGCCTTTTTTAATCACTTTAAACATCCTGAGAAGAAAGGTACCAAAAGTATCCAGACCACATTATCAGGGGATCCATTAATTGGTTGCTTCCCTTGTGGACACTATCTATTGTAACATCACACTCAAAACCACCAGTTTCAGCAGTCAAAACACCCCTCAAGTATTCAATATAACATTTTTTGCTAACTGTTCCTCAGATTGGGTCATTTATTTGGCCAAATGCACATGTCCTGCATTCTATATTGGCCAAACCTCTAGACCCTTGAAGCTTCGAATCTCTGAACACTTTAGTGATATCAGACACGAGAGACACCAATGCTTTATATAAACATTCTTTGGTACATCCAAAGGCTACTTTTAGTTTTACCATTATTGATAAAATTAGAAGATCCAAGCATAACAAATCAGGTTTGCATAATTTATTAAATTCAATGGAGAAAAAATGGATTATTAAACTTGGTGGGCTCTTTAAGCCAGGTCTGAATGAGCATATGTAATTAAGTACATGACTCACTTGAGTATTTAAATACGGGTTCTTTTTTGTTATTTTAAACACTGAATAAGGCTTTGTTACACATTTGCTGAAACCGGTCTGTTTTTCAAGAACCTCAATCAATAAATTTATTTTTAAGGTGCCTTGTATGCTGGTCCTGTTTTCTTTTTGTTTGAATACTTTGCTCTTTGGGACCCTGCAGCTGCCTCACTCGCAGAGGTTGTACTATTTGGAGTCTCCTGGGGATCTGCTCTACAGTGTCCGGCTCCTTCCACGCCCTGGTAGTTATAAGATCTACCAGGGGGTCGGCCGGAAGGGACACCCAAGAGGTAGATGGGCCTGCATCAAATGCCTCCAGAAACACAGACTCATCCGAGGAAGGTTTTTGGGCTGACCACCCCCCTCTAATGCACAGCATCTCCATGATGTCTCCGAAGGAGACATCTTCGGGGGGTGACCTGGGGGAACCTTCCCCTTCCTCCAAGTCAGTGTCTTCCGTGAGGTACTCGGGGGTGGGGTGGGGGGTGTCCAAATGCCTCCTTTTACACTTTCGTTTGTGAGGAGCCTCTTCGAAGGGGGGGGGGGCTGTCCGAGGACAGCTCACCAACCAGGTCATGTTGCCCTAGGGGAACCATCTAGGACGTAGACGCAGGCGGTCCCTGGGGCCGGATGATGGAAGACAGGCCCGTCTGCGAGGGAATGGCGGGTGGATCTGTAACACAAACCTGGGACCTCGAATCCCTCGAGAGGACCCTCTCCACGACGTTGAAAGCCGAAGGTAAACCGCTCTCCCTAGGATCCGAGAGCAGCCCCCTCGAATCCTATGTGTGGATCAGCGCCGGAGCCGAAGCAATCGGACCCAAAAGAGAAGTGTGCTCAGACCTCATTGGAGCCGAAGACACACACACCCCTCCGGATCAGAGGCTCGGCTCACGGCCCTGACAGCTCAGATCCAAAAAAGGATCTGACAAACTAGAGGGTACAGCTGGCGTAGAAGTAGCGATTACTATCGGCGCAGACTCCCCAGCTCTGACGTTACCCGGATCCGACGGCTCCGAAACCCGATAATGGATCGGAGAAGGAGCAATGGGGGCAAAGAAAGGGGCCGAGCTCCTCCCCCCCCCGGGGGGGGGGGGCAAGAGCACTCCCATCTGCATCTGGGCCTGGAGGAAGTGACGCATCATCCAGTCCATGTCAGCGCCCGAAAGGCTCCTCGATCTAGAAGCCGCCAAGGCTGGCCGGGAAGGCCACCTCGACGACCTCGAAGGTGACCGGGTCTCCTCCTCCGGCTCTGGAGAGAAACGTGGAGAACGGAGCCAAGACGGGTAAGACCCAGCGACCCTCAAGGGATAAAGGAGCTGCTTAGCTGGCGAGGCAGAGGGGGCAGAATTGGCCCGCCGCTTATGGCTCCCATGCCTCTCCCTGTCTCTTTCCTTCTCTCTATGTCTATCTTTCTTACTGGCGTCCCTCTCTCCCTCGAACACAGTGGGAGTTTGAGTCCCGGTCAGGGGAGCAGGAACAGTAGGCTGAACAGCCGCAGCCGTGGCTGGTGCCACTGAGGGAGAGGAGGAGGAAGCAGAATTAGAGGGCAAAAGGCCCGCAAGGATTAACTTGGTCCTCCTGTCCCTCAAAGCCCAGGGGTTGAAGGCGGCACAGATCTGGCAGCCTGATGATAAATGAGCCACTCCCAGGCAAATAACACACAGAGTGTGGCCATCAGCTGGGGACAGCTTATGGCCAAACTCAGAGCATTTAGAACATACGACCTTAGAGCCTTCGGCCATGACAACGCCACACACCCTCACACACAGATAAGGGGAAGGGAACGGTTAAGACTGACTACTAAAACAATTTAAGCTAAATAAAACTAAAGGGTCATTAATACACACAATTTTTAGAGAAAAAACAAGTAAAAAACCCTATGAAACCACTCACAAAACCGCCAGGAGCTCATCACTCGTGCTTCAAGAAGCCGCGGCAAACAAGATCTGGGGACTGGAGGGAGGTAGCAGGGTATTTGGGTAAGGGGGAGGAGCTTGGAGCTCAGATCTCTATCTTGGAAAGCTGCCGGCTCTGATCCGGGTCGGATCAGATACCCACAGGTTGCTGATCAAATTAAGTTAACTACTTCAGATACTATGTTTAAAACCCATTTGTCTTGGGTAATGAGTTCCCAGTTTTTTGCATGCAGGGTGAGCTTTCCTCCTAAGGGAGCAAGTAGTTGAGCAAAGCTTGGTAGAGTTAAGGATAAGTCATTGTGCCATTTATCCATAGGGGGGTGGCTTACTACTCCCTGCTTTGGAAATGGGAGCCCCCCACTGCTTAGACCTGTGCATAGCCAGAGACTGAAGTCTTGGTGGTCTGCTGCTCCTGGGTTTGGACTGAAGACCTGGAAAGGACTGGAAAGGACCAGTCCTTTGAAGGCCAATGCCTACAGAACGTAGGTGGCTGTACTTGTAAGAAATCTTTAACAGTTTGCATAGATTTAGCTTTTTCCTCCATCCTTTTGAAGACTTCTGCTTTGTTGCCAAAAAGGCACTCTTGGTGTAAGGGTGCATCCAGTAATTTAGCTTTAGCATGACCTGGCAAGTTTTGTTCCTTAAGCCAAGCATACCTTCTAAGTACAGACACAGTGACAGCAGACCTGCAAGAGGCTTCTAAAGCATCAAAACCACATTGAAAAGTATGTTTACCTACTTGGTCAGCAGAATGCATTAACTCTTGTAAATCTGTGTGTTCAGCACAGTCAGGAATCAACATCATTTTCTGTTTAATTAATCCCATAATATGCTGCTGATACTTTAACATATGAAACTGGCAATTTAAAGCCTTAATGGCCAAAGTGGCAGAGGATATACCTTCTTACCTCATCTGTCTAAAGCTCTAGAATGCCTTTTGGTCCTTGGGAAATGGTCTCTGGATCCGCAGTAGGATTCTTGAAAAGGACTATGAGTCAGGTACTCTGTAGTACCTGTCAGGTTTCCTGGGAGCTGAAGGCAAAGAGTCTGGGGAATGGCTGGATTCCAGGAAAACATCTACCATCTCCAGAACAGGAGGGATAGCTAGAGGCCTGTGTTGAGGCAGGTTTAAAAAAATCCCAGAGTCTCTTTTTGAATTGAGAATAGTCCTGGCTTTCCCAGCAGAAATGCTCCCTAAGGGTATGCAAGGTTTCACCAAAAGAAAAATCTTCTGGAGGGGAAGCAGAGGCCTCTGCATTAGAATCCTCATAAGTAGATAAGGGTAAATCCTGGTAGTCCGAAGAACACAGATATCAGATTTCTGATCAGAAGAACCAGAAAGAAAATCAGTTCTAAGTCTCTTAGAGGGGGAAGGCTGGCTTCCCCTAGTTAAGGTAACTTCAGCCATTCTAATCATTTGTTTTTGAGGCATATGGGCCTGAGAATGCGCTTTGGTCGTCTGTTTTCTAGGCTTAGTGCGAGCTTTAGGCCTAAGGAATTCAGTATTCTTAGCTTGAAACTAAGTTGTCGGTTTGACATGAAAATTGGTAGGCCTGAATACACCCGCAGAAGCCAGTGCCTGCACAGCGGCTCCGGACCCATACAAGGTAGACACATCCACAGGTTCCATAGTCTAAGCATCTCATGGCATATCAGACTTCGAATGGGTCTCAGTAGAGGCCTGCGAATCTGTAGTAGCGAGTATCAGGGGCTGCGAAAGCACCTCACTGAGTACCGGCGGACTGGCGACTAGCTTATCAGAAGCATCATCGGCAGTTTTGGACCTATGCAGTCTGTCTCTGTCTTTATCCTTACATTTTTTTTTTTTTTTTTTGGAAGATTGGTAGTCGAGTGGCTTAATGAAGCCATTTCGGAGTACAGGGAACGAAAGTATTTAGCTACAAAAATAGCCAGACGAATAGTTTGGGCATTGAACAAAACAGACAGTGAGGGATGTCGTGGTCAGGGCCTAAACAGGTGACACAGTAAGAATGAAAATCTCTACGAGGTATTTTCTTTCCACAGGCAAAACCATTGTTAATTTTTTCTGACAACGGTTAGAGCAAGAAAAAAGGATCCCCAACAGGGTACTTATCTTTTTGAAGACTTCAGGTCTGAAACTCGAAAACGAAACTTTCAGGTGTCGACCAACCGGCAGTTGCGAACTGCTTCTGCTTCGGGCACCGTACGGCAAGAAAGACTGATGTAATGGCATCTGCTGCATGTTTTATACCCCTGACAACCTTATATCATGGAAGAAGCGACAGCATCCATGCAGAAATCCGAAGACTCTGGTATTCAGGCCGGTTGAGGGCTACCTGCAGGCAGATAACGCAAATGTGATGACTGCAACAGTGGCACCGTATGGCAAGAAAGACTGATGTAATGGCATCTGCTGCATGTTTTATACCCCTGACAACCTTATATCATGGAAGAAGCGACAGCATCCATGCAGAAATCCGAAGACTCTGGTATTCAGGCCGGTTGAGGGCTACCTGCAGGCAGATAACACAAATGTGATGACTGCAACAGTGAAACACGAAGAACATCCCAGCGGTCGTTGGTAATGGTGGCCCAGGTGCTTGCGTGAAAGGAGAGTTTTCCTCCTAAAGGTAAGTGAAGGTGGGGAGAGGGTGGAGAAGGTGAGTCATTGTGAATTCTTACCATAAGAGGGTGGCTTAGAACAAGAAGTTATGTACTCACCATAACATTCAATGTATATAGTCCATCTCGCCTCACATTCTTACTCACGGGTTCGGAGCCGAATATCGGCTCCGACTCGGCCAACTTTTATTTTCTAGCACGAAATCTCTTATTGGCTGGGCTAAACAGGTATCCCATGTTGCACTGCTCCATAGCCCCAGATCTAGTTTGCTGCGAACCCACAATCACACCTCATGCATAACAACCCACTACAGTAGAACACTATCAAGGGGAATAAGAAAAAACAACTACCATTGAAGGGTACTCAAACACCAATTCCAGCCTCCAAATCCTCCAGGAAGGGGGCAGGTGGGAGGGTACGTAATAATGTGAGGCGAGATGGACTACATACATCGACCGTTATGGTGAGTACATAACTTCTTGATGTTATGTAGTCCAATCTCACCTACATTCTTACTCATGGGACAGCGTCCCCAGCACCTCTATCCTGGGAGGCTCAAAGGAAGATACTCCTGAGGACTGTGGAACCAAAGGAAGCCCAGTGGAACCAAAGGAAGCCCAGCCCCTAGAAGCCACATCCAGTATGTAATGAGTAATAAAGGTGTGTGGGGAAGCCCACGTGGCTGCAGCACAAATATCATCCAAAGATAGCCTGGCATGGTAAGCTATCGACGCAGAAACACCCCTAGTAGAGTGAGCCTTGACGGGGAACGGTAGATTTCTGCCCGCTGAGGAATAAATAAAGGAAATACAACTTGAAATCCATCTGGAGATTGTAACCTTGGAAATAGGAGATCCTGCTCTACTTTCTGAAAAAGACACAATTAGTCAGCTTTTCGTAGTTGTTTTGTCCTGTGTAAGTAGAATCGTAATTGCCTGTGCAAGTCCAATTGATGAAATCTAAACTCTGCTTTGTTCGAGAAATAAGGGAAGAAAACTGGCAGCTCAATAGATTGATTGAGATAAACAGTAGATGTTACTTTAGGAAGAAAGGACGGATTAGGTCTAAGAGAAACCTTGTCCTTATAGAAGATTAAATACGGGGGTTTGATGGACAGAGCTTGAATCTCTGACACCCGTCTGGCTGATGTGATGGCTATTAGGAAAGCAGTCTTCCAAGACAGAAACTTTAACTCACAGGAGGCAGCCGGTTCGAAAGGTGGGGAAGTCAGGGCTTGCAAAACAAAGTTTAGATCCCAGGGCATGATAGGTTCTGACAGGAGGCCAGAGTAACAAGGTGCCCTTCAGAAAGGCCTTACAGAGTTTATGGGCCATAAGGGAAGGCTCGTAGGAGGTATGAAAATTAGAAATAGCAGCCAGCTGCACTTTAATGGTAGCAGGAGCAGAACCCTGCTGAAAGAGCATGGACAAAAAATCCAAAACAGCAGGAATTGGGGCTGTGTAAGGGTCAAGTCCTTGGACATGAGCCCAAATGGAAAATCTCTTCCATTTGCTGGAATAAATCTTCCTGGTGGAAGACTTAAGAGGATAAAATGTGCACCACCTCAGGCGAAAAATGATGAAGTCTGACTAACAACGGAAGTGGAGTAGCCAGACTGTCAACCTGAGGGTCCGCAGGGGGGGATGGAACTGCCCCGACATGTGTGTCAGTAAGTCTGGTACTGGGTCCAGAATCCAAGGACTGTCCACCGCGAATTGATGAAGAAAGGAGAACCAGACTTGGCGAGGCCAATGTGGGGCAATTAGAATCATCTTGCTACCCGAGGACATGGCTTTCTGAATCATTCTTGGTAACAGAGGAAACGGAGGGAAAGCATAGAGCAGACCGGTGGGCCAATCGTGGACTAGAGCGTCCCTGGGTGACCCCCCCCACATGGGGGGATCAGGGTGAAGTAGCTGCTGCATTTGGCATTGAGGGGATTGGCAAAAAGATCGCAGCAAGGCTGACCCCACCTGCTGAAAATCTGTTCTGCAACCAGAAGGTTCAGGGACCACTCGTAAGGCATCAGAATATCTCTGCTCAGCCTGTCTGCTATCATATTGTCCTTCCCCGCAATGTGCATTGCCACTAGAAACTGTTGGGAAGACACTGCCCACTGCCACACTCACATGGCCTCTGCACAGGGGGTTAGATCTGGTTCCTCCTTGCTTGTTTAGGTACCACACAACGGACATGTTGTCCGAGTGAATTGCAATCGTTCCCAGAGGAAGAGAGCTCTGAAGTGCCCGCAAAGCCAATAACACCGCTCTCATTTCTAAAACATTGATGTGCAGATGTACCTCGTGATCTTGCCACGTGCCTTGGACTGCCCTGCCAAGATAATGCCTCCCCCCCACCCCATCTGGGAGGCGTCCGTGGTCACCGTGGCGAAAGGAGACAAAGGAACAAACGGTTTTCCCTTGTCCAGATTGGTGGAACATAGCCACCAACAGAGATCCTGCTTGCATCGGTCCGCGAGTAGGATCTGGTGGGAAAGGGGGAGTTTCTGGAAAGACCATTGGGCAAAGAGAAGCCACTGAAGAAGCCTCATGTGTAATCTCGCTAGAGGCACTAACATAATGGTAGCTGCCATGGATCCCAGAAGCTGAAGTACCCATCTCACTTGTACTTTCCTGAGGGGTAATAAAGCGCGAACCTGATTCTGCAACACTCAGATCCTTTCTTTGGGCAGGAAGGCCCGCATTTGGACGGTGTCTAGTTCTGCGCCTATAAATGTGACAAGCTGTGAGGGCAGCAAGGCAGATTTTCCCCAGTTCAAGGTAATTCCTAGTTGTTGACGGAGGGTAATGGTAGCGTCCCTGGCCCAGATGAGAAGATGCCTGGTGGGGACGGTGAGGAGCCAGTCGTCCAGGTATGGAAACACTTGGAATCCTTGACGTCTCAAGTGAGCTGTCACCACCGCCAAGCACTTGGTGAACAGCCGAGGGCTGTGGTGAGACCAAAGGGCAGGGCACGACACTGAAAATAACTGGCTCCCAGCCAGAAGCATAAGTAACTCCTGGATGCCCTGTCCATTTTGATATGGTAGTAAGCATCCTTGAGGTTGATAGAGCACATCCACACTTTTCCCAGCAATGGGAAAATGGACTGAAGGGTGACCATTCAGAACGTAGTGGTTTAATCGGCTGAGATCTAGAATGGGTCTCAGGTCCCCTGTTCTTTTCGGCACCAAAAAGAGTCTTGGGTAAGTCCCTAATCCGATTTGGTCTGAGGGGACAGGTTGGATAACTCCTTTCTTTAGCAGCTTTGACACTTCTAATGCTGCATGATCCCTTTGTATGGGTGGAACGTCCAGGATTCTCCTGACTGGAGGGGGATCTGACAAAAAGGGAATGGTACAACCTCTGGAAACTATTTGTAGCACCCATCGATCCTCGGTGATGCTTTCCCAGGCTTCCGGGTACAACGAAATGCGGCCCCCGACTGGCTCCAGAATAGCACAGTCGGGCAACACATCAGGAACGATGGTAAGAGTAACCGCGAAAGGAATCACAGTCTCCCGAGTTGCGAGGGCCTCCTCTGCCTCTAGGGTGGCGTCTTCCAGAATAACCTCCCCCTCCTCTGCCTCTAGGGTGGCGTCTTCCAGAATAACCTCCCCCTCCTCTGCCTCTGGAGGGGGACTCACCTTGTGCGGCAGGGAAAAACTTCTGTGATTTCTTGAACCACGTCTTCCCTCCTCTCTGAGCCTTGGGGTAAGGCCTAGAGAGAAGGGAAAAACGGACCCCTACGGCAGACAGGGTCTTTCCCTCTTGCTCGCATTTGGTGAGGGTGTCTTTCACTTTGGTCCCAAAAAGTGAGGACTCATCAAAGGGGGAGTCAGTGAAGGAAGACTTGAAGGCCTCCGCGAAATGACACAGGCGCATCCAGGCTTGCCTCCTGAGGGCTACTCCCAAACTGGCTGCCCTACTCGCCCTCTCGGCTGCATACGTAATGAGCCTCATGGACAAGTTGCCAATCGAATTGAGGGTAGACACCTGGGCGTTAACCGTGTGCGCTAACACCTCAGGTACGTTACCCGCTAGAGTATCTCCTAACTCCTTGAGGAGATCTCTCTGGAGCCGAGTAAAATGACAAAGGTAGTTCAACGACCACAGGGTGAAGGTCGCTGACGAGAGGGTACGCTTCCCGTACCGGTCCATGCTTCTGGACTCCTTGTTAGGAGAATGGACAGAGGAAGAAGACTCTGCTTCTTCCTGCTGTGTGGCCGCCGCCACCACCATGGCATCTACAGAAACCCCTTCGGACAGGAACTCTTTCCTCGGGGGGCAGAAAGAAACTTATTGGCCCTTCTGGGCACAGGTTCCACCGAATCAGGATTCTCCCACACCCTTCGACAAATTAAATCCAGGAGCTCGAAGGGTGGAGACACCCAGGAGGCAGAGGGTTGAGCACCAAAAGCCTTGAGGAATACAGACTCCTCCTCAGAGGGGGTTTTGGACGGCCAGTCGCCTCTCTGTCTCAATATCTCCAAGATGTCGGAGAAAGAGACTTCATCGGAGGATGACTTGGGGGACCCCTCCGACTTCTCAAGGTCGGTATCAGAAGTGAGAGACTCGTCCTGGGAGTCTATGTGCTTCCTCTTGCACAACTTCTTTCTGGGGGGCTCCTCAGGCACGGACTCTGAGGGACCATCAGAAAGTTGGGGACCGCTCATGGGGGTATCCCCAGACCTTTGGGCTCTGCCATCTATGGATAGGGGGACATCAGAAGCTCTAGCCGGAGTGGAAGGGGACAGAATGACCGATCTGATTTAACTGAAGATCTGGCCAGTGCGCTCCTCATGGCCTCGAAGGCGGGTCCTCCCCGAATCCGAGGACCGACCTCCAAGGCCATGACCGGGGTCGGGGTTCCCCGAGCCGGTGTCGAGGGGGAGGCTCGGAACAGACCGATGTCGCGAAGTATCCCCCTCGGGCCTGACAGAGGAAACCAGAGTACCAAAACCTGTGGACAGAGCCGACATGGTTGGAGCCGGCACAAGAACATCACTCTGAGCAGAGCACTCCAGCTCCGAAGACAAGGAAGTGCTCGGAGGAGGAACCATCGACACAAGCATCAGGACGGGCTCCGGAGCAGACTGGGTCGGAGCTGAAAATAATTTTGCCAACACCGGCGACTGCAGGAGCCTCTGAACCACCCTATCAACATCCAAATCAGAAAGCCTGGAGGATATGGAGGACAGAGAGGGGGATTGGGATCTCCTATCCGGAGAACCATGCCAAACACTGGGAGACCGGCTCCAAATGGGTTCCAATAAAATTGGAGCAGAGGTCGATTCCAGCACAACAGATACCTCCTGCGGCCCAGAGGACAGAGGAGCCAAGGAGGTAGAGTCCAGTTTAGAAGTTTTCTCCGGTGGCTCCGAGGAGACAAACAAAGCCGGAGATCTTTTCTTCACCTTCGAAGCTTTAGACTTGGACTGAGTACTAGAAGTCGAGTCTAAAGACTCCTCAAATGAAGATTTTAGGAGTCCCTTCAATATAAGTTTATTTTTCCTTTCCTGTAGCACCCTCGGACTGAAGGCGTGGCAGAAGCTACAGGATTCTTGCAAATGAATTGCTCCTAGGCAATACACACATACGGAATGCCCACCCGTAATGGACATCTTGCAGTTACATTTGGAACATTTCTTAAAACCCGAAGGTTTATGTTCCTTTTGATCCTTAGACATCTCAACTAGAATTCTAAACACCAAGACCAAAGAGATGACCTAGCCGGAAAAACAGCAAAGGCGGGAAACTATCACTACACACAAACCCCAAATAACCTCTAAGTCTAACGGTTCTTTGAAAACCTTACAACACACAAACTTAACCAGGGAAAAAACTACACACTACAAATCAGGACGCCAATAAGAGCAAAGTAAAAACACTACACAAAAAGGAGGACTAGGTCCTCTAATTTAAACGGGCCTAGCCCACCGGAACAGTTGGGGATACCAACTCACTCACAGACAATACTTCAACAATACTTAAACAATAAAGAAGAAATAGCTATAAAAATAGCTTTTGTTTGAATAGCAATAATTTTCTGAAGAGAAAATAGAAAATTAGAGGTACTTAGCCACAGCCAAGCGAGACCACGTCCTAGCTACACGAGCAGCAAACAAGATCTGGGGCTATGGAGCAGTGCAACATGGGATACCTGTTTAGCCCAGCCAATAAGAGACTTCGTGCTAGAAAATAAAAGTTGGCAGAGTCGGAGCCGATATAAGGCTCCGAACCCGTGAGTCAGAATGTAGGCGAGATTGGACTACATAACATCTGCTGGTTTTGAAGTGGAAGTAGTCCACTGCTTAGATCTCTGCATTCCCTGTGGCTGCTGTCTAGAGGTCTGGTTCTCCAGGGTCTGGGCTGAACTGGCTTAGTGGGAAGTAGGAAAGGACCAGTGCTTGGTGGGACAATGCCTGCTGAGCCTGGGTGGCTGGACCTATAAGAAATCCTTAACTGTCTGCATAGATTTTGCTTTTTCTTCCATCTTTTTAAAGACCTCTTCTGCCTTAATGCCAAATAGGTTGTTTTTGTGCAAGGGGGCATCCAACAATTTAGATTGGACATGGTCTGCCAAGGGCTGTTCCTTAAGCCATGCATGCCTTCTAATGACAGATCCAGTGACTGCTGCCCTCCAAGAAGCTTCTAGGGTGTCAAAACCACAGTGCAAGAAGTGTTTAGTTACTTGACTTGTAGAATGCATTAACTCTTGTAACTCTTTAGATTCTGCACAAGCAGGAAAGGAAGACATTTTTTGTTTGATGAGTTCCAGGGTATGTTGCTGAAATGTTAGCATATGGAACTGACAACTTAGTGCCCTAACAGCAAGAGTAGTTGAGGTGTATACCTTTTTACCCCATCTGTCTAGTGCTCGGGAATCCCTATCTGAGGGGGTGGGATTCTTAGCAGAGGTTGCTTTAATCCCTTTAGGCCCTTGAGTAATTACCTCAGGGTCAGCAGTAGGATTTTTAAAAATAAATTTGAGAGAGTCAGGTACTCTACAGTACCTGTCTGCTTTTTCTGGGTGAAGGAGGGAGGGTGTCAGGAGTCTAGCTGGATTCCAGGAAAACTTCCTCCACAACATCCGGGACTGGGGGGATGGCCAACGGTCTGTGCTATGGAAGATCAAGAATTCCCTGAGTCTCTTCTTAGACTGTGGGTAGTCCTGACTCTCCCATTGGAAATTCTCCCTTAAGGTATGAAGAGTTTCCCCAAAGGAAAAATCCTCTGGGGGAAAGACGGAAGGGATGAAAACCTCTGCATCAGAATCCTCATAAGTAGAGAGGGGTTGCATGTCTTCATATGGGGTTGTATGTCTTCTTATTCGGATGCATCAGTCATCTGACTCTTGTTCAGACAAAACTACAGGGAACAGATCTCTCTTCCTTTTGGAGAGGGTAGCTTGGCTTCCCCCGATCAGCATAAGGTCTTCTGCTATTTTAAGCATTTGAGACTGAGGCAAGGAAGGTGTCTGAGACTGGGTCGGTTTCTTGGGTGTGGTTCATACCCTGGGCCTAAGAAACTGTCGTTTTCAAAAGAACGGTAGTCGTGAAAGATGTCGGTTTGAGTCGAGAATCGGTAGTGCGAAGGACTTCCTCAGAAGCCGGTGGTTGGCTCAGCGGTTCTGGACCCATCCAAGGTAGACACGACCACAGGATTCTTAGCCGAAGAGTTTTGAAACAGTCGTCGGTAGGTTTGGACCTGTGCCGTCTGTCATTATCTGAGTTTTTTCGGAAGATCTGCTGTCGGATGGCTTACCGAAGCCATATTGGAGTTAGATGACTGTAAGCAAAAATATCTAGCTACAATAAGGGCCCGACGACGGACAGTTCTGGCACTGAACAAAGCACAGAAGCAACAGCAGGGGATGCCATGGTTTGGGCCTAAACAAGTGACGCAGTAAGAATGAAAGTCTCGGTGTGGTATTTGCTTTCCAATTGTTAACTTTTTCAGACATCGGTTAGTGCAAGAAAAAAAGTATCCCCAACGGGGTGCTTAGCTTTAGAAGACTTCAGCTTCACATCGGTAGACGAAACTCAGGTAGCGGCCGACCGGCACTCGTGCAAACTGCTTCTGCTTCGAGCTCCACAACAAGAAAGACTGATGTACTGGCGTCGGCTGCCTTACTTTATTACTGACTACCTTACATCAGTCCTGAAGCGACAGCAACCGACGCAGAAATATTAAGCCTCTGGTATTCAGGCTGGCCGAGGGCTACCCTGGCAGGGATAACCCAAATGCGACAACTGCAACAGTGAAACACGAAGAACATCTACACCCTAAGCAATGGTTTATGAAAATTCAAAGAATCCCAACACTGACTGAGTTCACAATAACCTATGTTGAATTGTTCACAGAGACCAGTTTAATCATGTAAATGGCTGTATAGAGGCTGCTATGCCTACTAGAAGGAAGTCCAAAACAAGCTCTAAAAACAAACCACATTGGTGGAATCCTAACCTTAACACAGTACGCCACAAAAAGGGAGAAAAGTCATGACAAAAATCAGGAAGAGCTACTCCCATAATAAATGGATCTCTCTAATTAAACTAAACAGGAAACTAAGAGGACTAATTAAGTCCATCAAGGCCAATTATGAGGTCAAGATAGCCTCACTTGGTAAAGACAACCACAAGGCCTTCTAAAGCTATGTCTGAAACCTCAAAGGCAGCACACATCAGTGCACTGAACTGGTGTGTCAATGATGCCACCTTCAGTGAGCAGAAAGACGTACCAAATGTGCTGTCTGCAAACTTCACTCCAATTCCTCGCCTCTCTCCATGAAATACCCACTAACATAACCCCCCCAACTTAACAGGGAGCAGACTTACCTCTCAACCTGGAAAAGTCAAAAATCTGGACAAAGCCCCATGAAACGTAGGTACAACTGGCCAAAAATCTGGAGGCTGATTAACAAAATTTGTATACAACTGTGTAACATAACCCACTCCAATGAAATTGTGGGATACCAGTATTCAAACGTAAATTGAAAAACAGACCAAATACTAAACACAAAATATAACCAAATGAGGAAACCCACTACGCATGCTTTAAGGAAGTGTCAGAGCTACTTACTGGCAATGTCTCTTGTGGAAATGACAGGTGACACGTGTGGTCAGCCTACTGTATGTCTCACCTGTGCCATTTCATGGACAATGCATGAGGAGTTAGGGGACCCAACCGGTTAGCTTAATCAAAATCAAAGCCAAAAACAGTAGAAATTACTTTTAACACTTTTACTATTCAATCAAAATAACAGGCATAAGCTCAAAATTTAGAGTGTCTGTACACTTGTGTAAGAAAATTTCACTAGATTTTACATTTTTCTACCAAAATGCTCATTCATCACAGGATCATAGAAAGTTACTCGGCTAACAGCTGTAGGGCCCTTACAAACCTAGCCAAGTTCTTACCCTTACTTCACGATCAGCACCCAATTGTCCTTGTCCAAGAGGGACACAGGTGGAACCCAAGGGGTGAATTTCTGGTCACCCATCCAATCGTCCAGACTGGGTTTGAAGACGGCCAATGAGGTGCTCTGTTTGTCATGAAGTTGAAGGCTGTTCCAAAGGTGTGGTAACTTCTGGGAGAAAAATCTGTCCCTCCAGTAGGTTTTATTAATGTCACATGCCAGGTTAAGGTCTTTAGAGCAAGTAACCACTGTACCATTTGACTTTCGGATATAAAGCATTTCCAATAACGCAGGGTAAGAGAATGCTTGTACACAAGGAGATCACCTCCGAGTCGTCTGTATGAAACAGAATAAAGTGACCGTGATTTCAGACGATCCCCATAGGACAAATGAAGACCTTGACCTTTTCCTTGTGAGAAACCTTTATGGGTTCTCCAATTGCTGCAGGTGCTTAGAAAGTTACATACCATAAGGGTTGTTGTACTCAATAATTGGCCTGATGAGAGAAGAGTACAGGGAAGTAACAACTTCCTTTTTCTGGAGGCAATGCCCTTACTTATTAGCTGAGCAATACAGAATGCCCTTCTTACCACTTTGGTGACATGGTGGCCAAAGGTAAGGTTGCTCAACCTGTGTGCCCAGGTCTCTCGTCACTGATTGTGTTGCTGCTGAGGTGGGGTTAGGTGTGATAGTTACTTTGAATGAGATTGATGTGTGGTCAGATCTCAGCAGGCAGGACCTCACAGTGCGGGTGCTACAGCGGTCCCCCATATTAGTGGGCACCAGATCCAGAATGTGGTCCAGAGCATTGAAGTTAAAGTAAAGGAACCTTTGAACAAATGTGTTTGAGTACAAATAATTTACCCAGTCAATGTATGGGTATTTAAAGTTGTCCAAAACCATGGTATCTGGATGTATCTTGATCGACTCAAGTAGATCCAAACAGGCAGAGTGGGTGGTCCTGATTCATGGAGGGGGTCCTGTAGCTGGCAATGACTTGAATAGGTGTCCTACCAACAGTTAATTTCACCTAAAGTGTCTTCAGGGAGTCATACTGTTTAACCAATCTGGAAGTGTATTTATCTTTAATGAATATTGATACCCAGTCTCCTTTAGTTTTCACACCTTCAGTTTGAGGTTTGAACATGTGGAAGGAGGTGTAACCCGGTATGGCTGGGGTGTTGTCCACTGCCTTAAACCAGGTCTCCACAGCTGCACAAATGTCTGTCATCCAAGGTGCGGACAGTTTCCAGTGAGTGCAGTTTCGCGTTGAGACTCCTAATGTTTAGCAGCAGAACCCAGAGGTGTTTTTTTTTTTTTTTGGGGGGGGGGGGTTACGTTGGGAATTTTGTTCGAGACACTGCCTAAAAAAGGCACAATGGGGGTGGCAAGAGCCTCAGCCAGTAGCCAAAATCCCAGGGGTGACAGATGAATACTATATCTCTGGCAAAGCATCAAGGTCTGTCGATCATGTCATTCCAGGCTGACAGATAGTGGATCCCCTTGAAATGACACCAGAAGCCAAGCCAATTACTGAAGTCAATCATTTTCTGTTTGTAGTGAGGCATCATCCTAGGTGAAGGTAAAATGCTGCTTAAGGCTAGGGACATACCTGCCTGAGACGCACAGTCCAAGAGCTCAGTCATGTCTCTCCATTTAGTCCAGAGAGGTACATCTCACGTTACTCATGCCAAAATGGACTATGACAGAGTCATAACAGTACCTGCTGAGAGACGAGTACGTGTGTGATATGGTATATCCTATCACAAGACAGCTGACCATGACCTTTTCCTTATCCAGTCCGGTGATCGACATCAGTGTGTTCACAATGGAATCACCTATGACTAGTAGGTTTGATTTTGTTTTGCCTTAAGGGTTTGACCAGTGAGACACTGGTGCATGAACTACTATGTGTAATATGTTCTGCAGAAGAAGTATGTGTAGTGCACTTGTGTTTGGGAGATCTCTAATGTTTAGGTACGTTTCTGGTGAGGACCTCCACATATGTAGGTATGTGTGATGTGGGTCTGGGAGGCGTAGGAGGTGAGATTGTGCATGCTGGCAACCTGCTCACTGTCATACATACTGACTGATACGCGAGAGCATGGATTCAAGGTTCCTACTATTACATCTCTCACATGTTATGTTTATGTGTACTAGGAGTAGAGGGTTGTCAGTGAACATGTGACAGTTGCTACAATCTGGCTGAAAAAACTGTGGGAAATTGTCCATCCATAGTGATGGGTAAATTTATATGAACAGGAAAAAGGTCATACTTAGGAGTGGCTAGTGGCAGAGAGGTGCATTGCTACCTCTGAGGCTAGGCTTAGGTGTTCCACCTGACAGTAGAGCAGGGTTGAGAAACCTCTGGAGGACCACAAGCAAAGTGCTAAGGGATAATTTAACAAACGTTATGAGTCGGTAACCACCACTACGCGGCAATGTACGATGAAGTGCTGCACGCAAAGCGCAAATGTGGGGCTGAGATGAGACAAAATACCTTTTTTAACTCAAACTAGCCAATAAGAAAGAATAGCTGTGTAAAATCTTACCATAACCATAGATGTCCTTCTATTCCATGTTGCAGTATCTTAGTGTGGGATTCCCCTCCTCAGGCGACCCGAATGTCTGCTCCTACACAAAAGCTTAAGCCTGGTTGCTGTAGGTGCGTGGGATGTCACATGTAGAGTCATAAACCAGGGACCTTAAATGTGACGACTGCATGCACAGACCTCAAAACCTGAAGGGCAGTCAGACAGTCCCAAAAAGAGTAACAACTGATGTCAGCCATAAGTCTCAAGTGTCGTATGCTAGCTAGTCTGCTCTTGGGGAAGGGTAGAGCTTCTTAGTGCCCAAGAGTCATCATCTATGGTTATGGTAAGATTTTACACAACTACTCTATGCCCTTCTATTCCTATGTTGCAGTATTCTTAGTGTGGGACAGTACCACAGGAAAGGGCGGAGGTAGAAGTGGAAGATTACAGAAATTCCTGTAGGATTGCTCTAGTGAAGCCTGCCCTAGCATTGGAGATGTGGCCCAATTTGTAGTGTTTGGTGAAGGTGTGAATTGTGGACCAGGTGGCTGCTTCCAGAATGGATGCAGAGTCCATCACTTTGAGGAAGGCTTTGGAAGTAGTCATGCCTCTTGGTGGAGTGAGCTCTCACACCTTGGGGTAAGTGCTTGCCATGGTATGAGTAGCAGAAAGAAATGGATTTTCTGATCCAACATGAAAGAGTTTGTTGGAGACTGCCTTGCCCAGAGAGCCCTGGGATGAAAAAGACAAATAGTTAGATCTTCTGAGGGACTTAGTTTTGTCAAAGTAGACTAAGTTGTCTGTGTACATCCAGAGAATGGAGACTCATTTCACTATTGTTAGTTGGAGAGGAGAAGGTAGGAAGGTGAATGGATTGATTTAAGGACAGTTGGTTAACCACTTTAGGCATGAAGGAAGGGTTAGTGCATAGAGTCACCCTATCCTTGTGAAAGGTAGTGTGGGGGATGGCCTGCAACTCTGACACACTCCTAACACAAGTAATGGCCACCAGCAGTACAGTCTTCCATGTATACATTTGTAAAGCAGCAGTGCTAGCTGGCTCAAAAAACGGGCCAATATTCGTTTTTTCAGAACAAAGTTGAGGTTCCTGGATGGTGGGATGGGTTTTCTAGGTGGTCTGATATATAAGCCCCCTCTCAGGAAAAGTTTTACATCCAGCCTAGATAGCAATGGAGGATCTAGAGGCAAGCAATCTGAAATGGTTGAAAGATGGACTTTACTATTCTTCTGTGAAAGGCCATCCTTAATGAGTTCACACACAAGGACTAGGAATGGGTCTGCCTGGCCGGGCTCCCTGTCCTTATGTAGACACCATTTGGAGAATCTCTCCAATTTTTTTTTAAATATTTCCTAGTAGCAGGTTTCCTGGCCTCCCTCAGGACTGTAAGCACATCCTCTGAGTAGATGTCTGAAAGGTATAAGTTTATCACCCAGAGTGTTAGGCCTAACATCTATTGGTGAGGGTGAATTAAAGCTCCCTTTTGTTGTGTGAGTAGGTCCACCTTGTGGGGTAACTTGGGGTGATTGCCCTTGGCTAATGAGGGAAGTAGGGGGAACCAGTATTGCCTTGGCTAGTAGGGAGTCACCAGCAAGATTTTTGGTTTGTCCTTCCTGACTTTCAGTAGGACCTTTTGGATCAGTGAGAAGGGTGGAAAAGTGTATAGAAACAGTCCCTTCCATGGAATGCTGAAGACATCCACCCTCCAGGCAAGTGGAGAATGATCCTTGTTGTAGAATTTGTTCAATTGTCTGTTTTGGGAGGAGGCAAACAGGTCCACTTGGTGTGCCCCATCAGTGGACAATGTCTAAGAAAGGTCTCCCAGTTCAATATCCACTCGTGCTGTAGAGGACATTCTGCTAAGAATATCCGCTTGTTTGTTGTCCTGAGAGGGAATGTACGAGGCCTGCAGGGTCAAGATGTGCCTGGAGGTGAGGTTCCAAATTTGTATAGTAACCCTGCAAAGGAGGAAAGCTCGGGCCCCTCCTTGTTTGTTGAGATACCACATTACTGTGGTGGTGTCTAAATATTTGAAGGGGGCCTTAGTTGGAAAACAGGAAGAAAAGCCTCCAGGGCCGGCAAATCTGCAGTAATTTCTCTCACATTGATACGTTTCTTTTGAAGGGTAGGATTCCATGCCTCCTGTTCCCTGAAACCTTTGCAGGTGGCTCCCCACCCTAGGACTGATGCATCTGTATGCATAAGTTGGGCTGGGGAGGGGATTTGAAGTGGTAGTCCCAAATTGTAAAGGATTTGTTGATTCTACCACCTTAGTTCTGTTCTGAGGCAGGGCAGAAAGGGAATTAGTTGCTCTAGGGAGTGTTGGTGGTGTGACCACACATTTTTCAGGTACCACTGGAACTTCTGCATGTACATTCTTGCTAAGGGATGCAAAGGGATGGTGACTGCCATCAGCCCCAGGAGTTGCAGGAATCATCTTGCAGATATCTGGGGAGTTAGTAAAAGTTTTTGGAAGCGACTGGAGAGGGACAGGACTTTGCCCTGGGGAAGGAAAGCCCGCAGCAGGTCTCTCCTAATCCTGCAGCCCAGAAAGATTTTGTCTTGCTGCACGAGTAAGGAAGACTTGTTTAAGTTGAGGGTGAAACCCAGGTTTTGTAGAAGGGAGGTGGTGAACCTGAGATGAGTTTGGAGGTAGTCTTCTGTTTCTGCTAGAAGGAGAATGTCTAGGTATGGATATATATTGACACCTTTCATTCTGCAGTAGGTAATAGCCAGGGCTAGGCATTTTGTGAAAACCCTGGGTGCAGTAGACAAACCAAAGGGCAAGGCTGTAAACCAAAAATAAGAACAGGGTCCAGTAAAATGTAAGAATTTTCTGTTGGAGGATTTTATGGGAATATGGAGATAAGCCTCCTTTAGATCTAGTATGGCCATGTAGGCCTGGGCTGGTATTAAAGGGAAAGAGTTTGAAGGGATAGCATTCTGAAAGATGGTACCTTTAGGAATTGGTTTAGGAAGGATAGATCTAGTATTGGTCTCCAAGGCCCATCTCTTTTGGAGACCAGAGAGAGTAGAGTACAATCCGCTTCCTTCCTGTCCTGGAGGGACAGGTTCTATTGTTCCTACTTTTTGGAGTCTAGAAGAATGGGAGGAAAGAGGTGAATTTGATTTTTGGGTGGAAAGGGGATAGACCCTGGGATGGGTTTTTCCTTCCAAGAAAGGAAGTATCCATTCTTAACGATAGTCGGTACCCACAGGTGTGTTGTGATTTGTTTCTAAAGGGGAAGGCATTGGGGTAGGTGGGCTGACGATGGCAGATGGGGAAGACAGTCATGCATTGTTGGGTGCACTTCTATCCTGAAAAGGCAGTCTTGGAATAGGTTGAGAGGAAGCAAGTCTGGAGTAAGTTTGCCTCCTGGTTCCTCTCCTGTGCCTGACAGAAGAGGGGGTGCCAGGAGGAGTTCTCCTGACAAAAGAAGTTTTTGCAGGACAATTCCTGTAATACTTAGGAATAGGAGACAAGCAAATGTTTGATGTCCTGCAGCTCCTTACTCTTCTCCCGCAGACTTTTAAAACGTTCTGCAGATTGTCAAACAAAAGGTTATGGTCTAATGGGGTGCCCATAATTTTAGATTTGAAATCCTCGGAGTGGTTGTAGGCAAAGCCAAGAGTATTTGAGGAGAACTGAAGCAGAAGCTGCAGACCTCGCAGTGGCCTCTGCAACATCATAACTGCACTTAATGGAATGTCTGGCTGAGAAGCTAGGGACAGTTTAGATGCTATGTCAGATTTGGTAGGGCAGTCAGGGGTGGCAGCCAAGAGATTGAAGGCTTGTGAAACTAGGTCCAGGGCATATTTTACCATGTGTGTTTAGTAATTGATAGCTCAGAAGGCCAGGGTGGAGGAGGTGTACACTTTTTTCCCAATCCTGTCCATGCTTTTGCTATCCTTATCAGTGTGTAGAAGAAATGCCGAAGGAATCAGTCTGGATTGCTTGTCAGGTGAGACAGCAATAACTGCAGGGTCTGCAGGGGTGGCTGAACTAAAAATTTTTCGTCATCAGGCACTTTATAGAACCTGTCCAGTCTCTTAGGAACAGGTGGCTGTGATTCTAGATTCTTGGATGCAGAGGTAAAAGCATCCAGATAGGCAGTAAGACAGGTGAGACTGGCCAATGGGGAGGGTGATTTCACTTGAAGGAGCTCAAAATACCTCCTCTGGGTGTCAGTCATCTGGGTAGTGTCCCATATGAAGTATTCTTTCATCTTTGTTATTGTTTTCCCAAAAGTAATATCCTCTGGTGGGGAGTCCTCTTAAATGGATTCCTCATCTGGGGAATAGTATTCCAGAGGAGAAGCAATTTGTGAAGCATAAGGAATAGACTTATCAGAAGATTAGTAAGGTTCTAATTCCTCCTCTCCTTCTTGGGTAGTAGGCAATGGGAGAGAAGTGGCAGAGGCAGGCCTAGGACTAAGCACTGGAATAGTGGAGGGAGAAGAGGTTGTAGGCCTAAGAGCCATAAAGACCTGCCTCAACGAATTAGTAAATGATTGCCAGTCTGTGCCTCCTTCTGGGGTAGGAGTCAGGTGCTTCTGTTTTTCATTTAGAAAGCATAGGCTTGGGAGAAGGCCTGGGCTTCAGGTAAAGGCATCTCGGATATCGTCCAACTGTTTCTGGTTCCCCCTAGACATCGGTAGGGACAGACGTCTGTGCTGTCTCAAAGGACGCGCAGGCCATTACTTCTGAAGTGGCTTCCGTGGAGGGAGCCAAAGTTAATGGTTCAATCGGACGTTCCTCAACCCCTAGATCTGAAGCTGCCGGAACGTCCGATGGCGGAGAGGCAATGGAGGTAGTCCTGGAAACTTTGTTTTTTTTCCTTGGTGGTTCAGTAGAAACGGCTGATTTGGGATCCATCCTGAGTGCAAGCTTTTTGAGACGGTTCTCTAAATATAAGTTGAGGGTGGCTAGTCTACTATGATGGGTCGTCCGAACAAAAGATTGGCAAATGCAACAAGCAGTATGGTCGTGTTCCTTCCATAGACGAGACATAACGGTCGTGCGTATCTTTATGAGTTATCTAACACCCACACAGCATTTGCCCTTCTTAGCAGACATCAGCTAATGATAATTACACCTAAACAAGCTCAAACAAAGAAACGGAAACATTTCCCAACATGGTACTTGGCTTTTTAGAAGTCTTCAAGTGTAGAAGTGAAGCAATCAATGTGATATCGTTTGCAGCTGAAAAGTTCTAAGGTCTGTGTGTGCAGACATCACATTTAAGGTACGTGGTTTATGGCCCTACTTGTGACGTCCCACACACCTACAGCAACCAGGCTTAAGCTTTTGTATAGGAGCAGACGTTCGGGTCACCTGAGGCAGGCAATCCCACACTAAGAACACTGCAACATAGGAATAAGACATCGCTCTCTCTCTGAGCTCTAGTCCAATCACACTCGATTAGATGGGACCCAGACAGCAATCTCCTCGCAAAAGGGTGCAGAAGGGCCTTCACCAACAAAATTGGCTTGAAGTTGATGCTTATACGTTAAAAAAACGGTGCTGGGCACTGCTACAGCTGAACTAGTGCAGTAAAAATAGTTCAGACAATTCAGACAGTGAAATCCAAATAAAAATTAGAAGTGCAGCACTAGGACAAAAAATAGTTGTGCAAAACTTACCATAACCTTAGATGTCCTCCTCTTCCACTCTGCAGTATTCATAACAGTAGGGAGGTGACTGTCTCCAGAACTGGACATCTGGCCAGTATACCAAAGTCTTAGGATAAGGAGTACGTGTGACTTATGTCAGAGCCATAAACTGATGCCGGCTATGTGACGACTGCAAGTACCCAATTCAGAAATGACTGCGGCATACAGTAGTATCCCTGGGATGCAAGAAAAGGAAGCTTCTCAGACCCACATATACTACCAGTCAATAAGTGTATTATAGAGGTATGTTGCAGCAGCTGTTGTGCCCTGTTTCGATGCAAGGAAGCAAGGGAAATCCCACACAAGAAAGGGTAAACAAATGAAAGGGGGGGTAGGAAAGGGGTACTGAATACTGCAACATGGAAGAGAAGAACATCTAAGGTTAAGTTCTTACACTATTCTATGCCCTTTTATTCTCATGTTGCAGTATTCATAACTGTCGGGAGAGAACTAAAGCTTTAGGTAGGAGACTGGGAGGCAGAGTCAAACCCTGTAAAATTGACCTTGCAACCCAGCTCTGGCTCTAGAAATCAAATCTACTTTGTAATTCTTGGTACAAGTATGTACAGAAGACCAACTGGCCACCAACAGAATGGAAGCGTAGTCAACACCCCTAAAAAAGACGGATGAAGCTGCTGCCCTAGTAGAGTGAGCTCTTACATTGGAATTGAAATTATTTTCCATGAAAAGAATAGCAAAGAGATGGCCTTAGAAATCCATGAGAACTGTCCGTTTTGCCACTGCCTTCCCCAAAGGCCCTAGGGTGAAAGGAGAAAAAAAGCTGGTCAGACTAACGGATTTGGTCTTGTCCAGGTAATACCTTAGTTATCTATGAACATCTAAGGAATGCAAAGCTATGAGAGTTTGGAGGTTGAGGGAAGAAAAGGTACAGTTGTGTACACTTACCATAAATGTAGATGTTAGAGTGTATCCACTGCTACAGTCATTACATTTGGGTAATCCTGCTGGCAGGCTGAATTCCAAAGTCCTGGGTCCTGCATCGGCTGCTGTCGCCCCTTCCCTGACGTCAGGTCGGCAGGGGTATAAAAGATGCGGCAGACACCATTTTCTTTAGTTTTTCTTGCCCCAGATGTCAGGTGCCCCCTTATATATATATATATATATATATATATATATATATATATATATATATATATATATATATATATATATATATATATATCTATATATATCTACATATATATGTATATATATATATATATATATATATATATATATATATATATATATATATATATATATATATATATATATATATGTATGTGTATATATATGTATATGTATATATATATATATATATATATATATATATAGATATATATATATGTATATATGTATGTATATATATATATATATATATGTATATATATGTATATATATATATATATATATATATATATATATATATATATATATATGTATATATGTATATATATATGTAAGTATATATATATATATATATATATATATATATATATATATATATATATATGTATATATGTATATATATATATATATATATATATATGTATATATATATATATATATATATATGTATATATATATATATGTATATATATATATATATATATATATATGTATATATGTATATATGTATATATATATGTATATATGTATATATATATATGTATATATATATATATATATATATATATATATATATATATATATATATATATATATGTATATATATATATATATATATATATATATATATATATATATATATATATATATATATATATATATATATATATATGTATATATATATATATATATATATGGGTTCACTTTATAACATCGAAATACTGAAATGTCAATTTCAGTATCTCAAACTATAAAGTCGAATGCTAAAAATAGCGACGTTCATAATCGCGAATTTGACGATGTGAAAATGTTGAATTGGTTATGAAGTTGCATAATGTAATGGGTTTGTGTTTTGTTGGTGCACCGTGCCGTGTTTGGATGTAGGTGTTATGTCAGGTAAGTGAGTGTTGTGTAAGGGTTTTGAGTGGGAGTTAGTGTGTGTGTGAGGGATTGGAGAATGTGCGTGTGTGAGTGAGCTTTTGTGCTGTGTTTGTGCGATCTCGGAGTTAGTATATATAAGTAGGGGGGTGTGGGGGGTGCAGTGTGTTGTTTTTTTATGTTGTGATGTGGGTGTTGTGTTGTATGTTTAGTGTAGTGTGTGCGGTGTTTTCGGTTATGTGGTTTCGCGGTTTTTGTTTGTCGGTGTTTTGTGGATTTGGTTTTATAGTCTCGAGATACTGAAATTCGATATTTCAGCATTTTGAGGTTATAAAGTGAATCCATATATATATATATATATATATATATATATATATATATATATATATATATATATATATATACATACATGCACCAATATAAACTTTACCTTCTTATACAAGAAAATACACCACATAGATTGTATAATCAGAGAAGGAAAGATAGGTGCCATCAGAAGAAAAGGGGGGTGGCGGGTAGGTAACCTGAACTGTAACAGTGAATACACTCGAACATCTACATTTATGGTAAGTGTACACAACAGTACTATGCTCTTCGTGTTTCACTGTTGCAGTCATTACATTTGGGTAGAGTCCCAAAGCTAAGGTTGGGAGGCTGGAGCTAAACAGCGTTAGGAGCGGCTATGAGGCCCTGCAGAACTGCAGTGGCAAAGTCTGCCCTGGATTTAGAGTAGAGTGGCAGATGACAGTGCTTTGTAAAGGTGTGCACTGAACTCAAAGTAGCAGCCTCTAAAATGTCCTTGGTTGGTACTCCCCTGAAAAAGGCTGCTGAAGTGGCTGCAGCTCTGGTTGAATGTGGCCTAATGCCTTTGGGCACTGGCTTCCCATGGTGTAAGTAGCATAAACAAATGCAGTGGCCTATCCACTTTGAAATAGTCTGCTTTGAGATAGCTTTTCCTTGTGATCCTGCAGCATATGCCACTAGTAATTGCTCTGTCTTTCTGAAAACTTTGGTTCTGTCCAAGTAGAATCTAAGCTGTGTACGTCCAAAGAATGCAGAATTCTCTCCCACTTGTTCTTTGGATAAAAAGTTGGCAGATGAATAGTTTGGTTCAGAGCCACACTGGACACCACCTTAGGCATAAATGTTGCGTTTGTCCTCAGAGACCCTGTCTGGATAAAAGAAATGATAAGAAGTTCCACAGCCATGAGTACCTGTAGCTCTGAAACTTGTCTTGCAGAAGTTATTGCTAGGAGCAGAGCGGTTTTCCAAGATAAAAACTTTATATCAGCAGTAGCAGCTGGCTCAAAAGGAGGCAGGGTGAGTTTTTCCAAGACATAGTTGAGGTCCCATGCAGGCATTGCTGATCTCCTTAGAGGCCTTCAATTTTTGGCTTATCTGAAGTACTGCTTTAATAAGGTATGAGAAAAGATTGGTGGCTCTGTATTGTAATGAGCCAAAATGGCAGAGGCATGAATTTTAATAGATGAAAAAGATAGGCCTTTGTCCAGCATCTCAGTTAAGTATTGCAAAATCTGAGGAATATTTGGCACCGCTGTATCAGTTCCTTGTGCCTGGTTCCAATCACAGAATCTCTTCCATTTTCCAGCATAAGATTTTCTAGTACTAGGCCTTCTGGCTTCCAAAATGACATCCATCACAGCTTTACTGAGAGGTATGTTTTGTAGGACTACATTATCCGCCATGCTGCCAGGTTTAAAGTCCTGAGTTGGCTGTACAGGATCCGATTGATTTGCTGGGACAGTAGATAAGGTATATG
The DNA here is from genome assembly GCF_019279795.1 of Protopterus annectens. NCBI lineage: Eukaryota > Metazoa > Chordata > Ceratodontiformes > Protopteridae > Protopterus > Protopterus annectens. The sequence continues at coordinate 1,275,905,503 of NC_056741.1, read as the reverse complement.
AGGCAAGGTCCAAGCTGGGCATTGAGAAGTTCCGTAGTACTGGATACCAGTACTGGCGGGACCAGTCTGGGGCAATCAGTATCATCTTTGGCTTCTCCTGTCTAACCTTTAGGAGTACCTTGGGGAGGAGAGGCAGTGGGAGAAAGGCATATACTGATAGTTTTTTTCCAGCTGAAAGATAGGGCTTCCACTTTCCATGCTCGTCTGTGATAAATCTTTGTGCAGAATCTTTTTAGTTGGTAGCTGTGAGGGGAGGCAAATAGATCTATGTCCGGGCATCCCCATCCATGTCCTTGTTATGCTGAAGGCTTGTGGATTCAGCTGCCACTCGTGGGGATCCATGAGGTTTCTGCTTAGTCTGCCAGAGTATTTTTCCTTCCTGGCAGGAATTGTGCCTGCAAATGTACTTGGTAAGTCAATGCTGTGTCCCACAAAGTCATGGCTAGTCTGCAAACGGGGTAAGAATGTGTGCCCCCCTGTTTGTTTATATACCACATGACCGTGGTGTTGTCTGTCTTTATCAGTAGTTGTGCCGGATGAAGTAGGTCCTTGAAGGCTGTCAGGGCATTTTGAACAGCTAGCATCTCTTTTTGACTGATATGTAGATGCATTTGGTTTGAGGTCCATGTGCCCTGAATGTATCTTCCTGCCATGTGGGCCCCCCAGGCATAACCTGATGCATCTGTTAGTGTCTGCCTGGCTGGGGGTAATGTGAATGGCTGTCCCTTGTTTTGGTGACAAGCCTTTGCCCATCAAAACTCCTGTTGCAGGCAGGGAATGAGAGTAATCATAGTTTCCAGGCTGTGGCACTGTTGAGTCCAAACACTTTTTAGGTACCATTGAAGTTTCCTCACATGCAGTTTTGCATACGGAATTAGTAGGATGCAGGATGCCATGAAGCCCAAAGCCTGCAGAATTTTTCTTGCAGATAACTAGGCCTTTTTTGCCAACATTTTGAAATAGGTAGTCAGTTGCCTTTGTCTGGCATGAGATAAGCCATCTGGGCAGTTGTATTTAAGCTTGCACCCAGGAATATCATCTCTTGAGAAGGTACTAGTTTTGACTTCTTTTCGCTGACTGTGTACCCTAGGCACGTTAGAAGTCTTTTCACAAACGCCAGATGTTGTAGAAGAATGTCCTTGTTCTCTGCTTGAATTAGACAGTCGTCCAAGTAAGGATATATTTGTATTCCTCTGTCTGTAGAATGCAATTACTGGTGCCAGGCACTTTGTAAAGACCCTGGGCGCAGTAGATAAGCCAAACGGCAGTGCAGAGAATTGGTAATGCATTGAGCCAGCCTTGAATCTGAGGTATCTTCTGCATATTTGTCTGATTGGGACATGCAGGTAATGCCTCTTTTAGGTCTAAAGTCACAAGCCAAGCGTTCTTGCCCAGCATGGGCAGAAGCTGCTGCAAAGTCAACATCTTGAATTTTGGCATATCCAGGAATGTGTTCAGAATAGAAGGTCCAGTATTGGCCTCCAGGCCTTGTCCTTTCTGGGTACCAAGAACAGTCGAGTAAAATCCTTGTCTCGGCTCTTGCTCTGGTACTTGTTGAACGGCCCCCATGTCCATGAGGGATGAGACTTGTTTTTGTGCCTCTGCTTATTGATTTTTTGGCAGATCTGGCCAGCCGCTTGCCTTTGGCAGGGTATGAAAATGGAACTTGTAGTCTTGTGACACGATATTTAGAACCCACTTGTCCTGGGTTATAATGTGCCAATTTTGAGAAAAAAGTGTTAATTTTCCCCCTAAGGGTGCTGCCAGAAGATATGTGCTTGGTGCAGGCAGGGGGAAGTCATTGGGACTGTTTCCTGTATGGTTGTGATTTGTCTTCTCCAACTTTGGAGGTAGAAGCACCCCATTGCTTTGACCTGTATGAACCTTGCGCCTGGGATCTGCCTCTAGGGTGTCTGGATCTGCCCCTTTGAGGTCTGTCTGACACAGGAAAGGACCAATTCTTTGTTGGCCAGTGTCTACTAAACCTAGGTGGCTGTACTTGTAAAAAATCTGACAGTTTGCATAGATTTAGTTTTGTCCTCCATTTTCTTTAACACCTCTTCTGCCTTAACACCAAACAAAGTATCATGTTGTAAAGGTGCATCTAATAATTTAACTTTGACATGATCAGGCAAATTTTGTTCCTTTAACCAAGCATGCCTCCTAATTACAGAACCCGTAACTGCAGCCCTGCAGGAGGCATCCAAAGAATCAAAACCACATTGCAAAGTATGCGTTACAACTTGTTCAGCTGCATGCAATAAATCCTGCATTTCCTTGTTTTCTGCACATTCAGAGTTTAACAACATTTTCTGTTTAAGCAATGCCATGACATGTTGCTGATATTTGAGCATATAAAACTGACAGTTTAAGGCCCTTATAGCCAAGGTAGCAGATGTGTAAACCTTTTTCCCCATCTATCCAGTGCCCTAGAATCTCTGTCAGAGGGGGTAGGGGGTTTTGCAGCGGAAGCCTCAACTCCTTTGGGACCCTGTGAAATAGTTTCTGGGTCTGCAGCACGGTTTTTAAGGAATTTATTAGTGTCAGGAACCCTGTAATATCTGTCAGGCTTAACTGGAGCTGGAGGTAAGGAGTCGGGTAAGACTAGACTCTGAAAACACATCTACAACGTCTAACACAGGTGGAATGGCTAGTGGCCTGTGTTGGGGTAGTAGAAGGAAATCCCTGAGCCTCTTTTTAGATTCTGAAAAATCTTGGCTCTCCCAGTGGAAATGCTCCCTCATGGTATGCAAAGTTTCCCCAAAAGAATAGTCCTCTGGTGGAGAAGCTGAAGGAATAGATTCTTCAGCATCAGAATCCTCATAGGGGTGAAGCGAATATTCCTGATCAGAAGAGGAATCAGAAGAAATGGAAACCTGATCTGAAGATTCATAGTCTGTCTCTTGCCTAGGCCTCTTATCAGGAGGGGGATGGGAACCCCTGATCAAGGTAATCAAGTCTTCTGCCATTTTCAGCATCTGTTTTTTGGGCATAGAGGCCTGACCACGTGGCTCTTGAGCTTGTTTCTTTGCTTTAGAAAGTGTTTTAGTCTTTGCCTTTGAAGCTGAAGTTGGTTTAATGTAAAGATGTTTAGGTCTGAATACACCCTCAGAAGCCAGTGCCTGCTCAGCGGCTCCGGACCCATCTGAAGGAATTGTATCCGAGGCTCCAATACCTTCAGTTTCCAGCGGCATGGCCGACTTCACATGGGAGTCGGTAGCGGCCTGCGACTCTAAAGTAGCGGACATCAGGGGCTGCGAAAGCACCTGAGAACCGGCGACTGGCTTAGGAGAAGCTTTGTTGTCGGTTTTGGGCCTCGGTTCTCTCTCCTTTTCTTTGCGTTTTTTGTGAACTCCAGTAGTCGGATGGCTATCCGACGACATTTCTGGACAATTAAACTGGCGTCCAAAATAGTTTAAAGCAAAATCATACAGACGCTTAATAGTGCGTTGGTTAAATCTGGCACAAAACAGACAACCAGAAACATTGTGATCAGGGCCTAGGCAAGGAATACAGTAAGAATGAAAATCTTTATGAGGTATTTGCTTTCCACAAGAAATACAATTATTTACTTTTTCTGACATCGGTCTGGAGTAAGAAAAGTTTCCCCAATGGGGTACTTAGCTTTACTGAGGACTTTGGATCTGAAACTCGAACACGAAAAATCTCAGGAGTCGGCCGACTGGCACTTGCAAACTGCTTCTGCTTCGGGCACCGCGCGGCAAGAAAGACTACAGAAAATGGCGTCGGCCGCATCTTTTATACCCCTGACGACCTGACGTCAGGGAAGGGGCAACAGCAGCCGACGCAGGACCCAGGACTTTGGAATTCAGGCCAACTGAGGGCAGCCTGCCAGCAGGATTACCCAAATGTAAGGACTGCAACAGTGAAACATGAAGATCAGGTAGATTAATGGTCCGATTCAAGAAGAGCTCATTAACCACCTTGGGTATGAAAGAAGGATTGGGTCCTGAGGGAGACCCTGTCTCTATGGAAGATAAGGTAAGGAGTAGCCATAAAGGTTTGGATTTCTGAGACTCTCCTGGCAGATGTAGCACTATTGTCCAAGTATACAGTTTAAGTGATGCTGAGTGAGCTGGTTCAAATGGAGAAAGTGCGAGTTTTTCCAAGCACAAAATTAAGATCCCATGATGGAGGGATAGGGTCTCCGAGGGGGTCTGATGTGAAAAAAACTTTTTAAGAAGAGTTTTACCTCTTAACTTGGATGCCAAAGGAGGCAGCCAGAGATGGCTGACAAATGCACTTTTACAGAAGAGTACGTCCATCCTGAATGTAGAAGCTCACACAAGTAAGAAAGGACCATAGGTACTAGAATAAGAGAAGAGTCCTGCTTGTTCTGGACACCACCTGGAGAATCTTTTCCATTTTGATACAGAATTTCTCCTGGTACTTGGTTTCCTGGCTTCCTGCAGGATATTGAGTACATCCTCTGAATACAGGTGTCTGAAGGGAATCAAAATTTTATCACCCATAGGGTCAGTTTGAGGTTGAGTTCATGAGGGTGGATGAGGGACCCCCTGTCTTGTGCGAGTAGGTCAAATCGGTGAGGTAACCTATGCTGATTGCCCTTGTCTAATAGGTGAAGTAGGGAAAAACCAATGCTGTCTTGACCAAAAGAGGGTCACCAGCAGGATTTTTGGTTTGTCCCTCTGGATCTTCAGGATGACTTTTTGAATTAGTGTGAAGGGGGGGGGGGCATAGAGCGGCATCCATGCCTAAGAGAGAGAAGGCATCCACCTTCCAAGCCTGTGGATGTGGGTTTCTGGTGGGGAAAAAAAAAAGGCATCTGTCTGTTCTGGGAGGAGGCAAACTGATCTGCCTAAGGAATACCCCACCTGTGAATAAGATGCAACACCACCTCACTGTGAAGCATCCACTGGTGAGAGGGTGCTGAGGTTCTGCTGCAGGTGTCTTGCCATCACATTCTCTGCTAAAGGAATGTACACAGCTTGCAAGTGAATGTGTAAGTTTTGAAGCTAAGGACCAAAGCTGAAATGCCAAGGTGCAAAGTGGATAGGACATTGTCCCTCCCTGCTTGTTGATATACCACAGGACAGTTATTGTCTGTGACTACCTTCAAAGTGCCTGGTAGAATTTGTTGGAATGTTTGTAGTGCCAAGAGAAGGGCCCTCAGTTCTTTGATACTGATGTGATCCCTTTGTCTCTGGGAGGACCACTCTCCTTGAACTTTGTTCTGGCTGTTTACTTCCAGAACTGCTCCCTAACCACGATCTGATGCATCTGTGTAGAGGTGTTGCGAGGGTAGAGGGATGTGCAAGGGTATTCCCTGATTGAGGCTGATGGATGAAATCCACCATTCCAACTCTTTTTTTCCAAGCATGGGAGAAGGAGGTAAAAATCCAGAGGAGGGGAGTGCTGGTTCCACAGACTCTTCAAGACCCACTGGAACTTTCTCATATGCAGCCTTGCAAAGGGAAACAAGGATGCCATGTGGCCTAGGACCCTCAGAAATTCCCTGGAATAGACTGTTTGGAGGGAAAAGAGAGTTTGGAAGCAATGGGCAAGGGCTTCCACCTTCTGGCAGGGGATGAAGGCTGCCATCTTGTCTGTTCTTATTCTGCACCCTAAGACGACAAGATGTTGGGTAGGTGTCATTTGGGATTTTTGTTGGTTCACTGTGAACACTAGGTCAGCCAAGGTTTTGCACACCATGTGTAGGTGACGGTAAATGGAATGGTAGTCCTGGTGTAGGATTAACAGGTCTAGGTAGAGATATAGTTGTATGCCCTGCATTCTGCAGTGGGCGATTAACTGGAGCTAGACACCTAGTGAATACTCTTGGAGCTGTAGAGAGCCCAAACGGCAATGCAGAAAACTGAAATTGTAAGGAACCTACTGAGAAGAGTAGGAATTTCTTGTAGCTGGGGTGAATGGGGATATGAAGGTAGGCATCTCTCAGATCAAGGGATACCAAGAAGGCTTGGTTGGGGATAAGGAGTAAGGGATTATGCAAGATGAGCATCTTGAAGGTAGGTACCTTGAGAAATAGATTGAGGATAGACAAGTCCAGAACTGGTCTCCAAGGACCATCCTTTCTTGGGACCAAAAACATCCTGGAATAAAATCCCTTGTTTGTCTGACCTGGAGGGACTTTTTCTATTGTGCCCTGAGCTAGGAGCTGATCCGGAATTGAAGGAAAGAGGTGAAGCTAGCTTGAAGGGGGTTGAGGTGTCCCCTGGCAGAGAGGAACTGTCTACCAAGTCATAAAATAACCTTTTTGGATAATGGAAAGGACCCAAGCCTCTGAGGTGATTTTCCGCCAGGAGGGTAGGGAAAGGGCGTGGCAGAGGAACGGGGGAGGTGGAAGTGGATAAAGGGTTTAAGTCACAGTGGAGGAGCTCCATCAGGGTCAGGCACAGTGGAGGAGCTCCATCAGGGTCAGGCTGCTTCCGAAAGGGAGTAGGGGTTGAAGTGGAGGAAGGTCTAGGGCTGTTTTCCTTCCTAGGGTGCGTCTATGTCTGAGATTGTGGAGCAGTAGAGTGAGAAGACTGCCTCCTTACAAAACTGGTCCTTTGTGGGTAGTTCCTGTGCTATCTAGAAATGGGCGAGATGAGCAAATGTTTTAAATTTTGCAACTCCTTGCCCTTTCCTTGGAGAGATTCAAGGAGCTCTGCTGAAGCAGTGCCAAAAAGGGTCTTATCATCAAGTGGTGCATCCAGTACTTTGGCGTGTAGATCCATGGGTAGAGGCTGGAGTCTCACCCAGGAGTACCTTCTCAGGACAGAACCTGATGCTGTAGATTTAGATGATGCTTCTACAGCATCAAAACTGCACTTGATGAAACGCCTGGTCACCTGAGAGGCAGCAGAGAGCAGGGCGGAAAGCTGTGACTTAGCAGGAAAATCTGGCATTAATGCAGAGGCCTTGAACAGGCTATCTAGAACAAACTCAGCCATGTGAGTTTGATAATTAATAGCTCTAATGGCTAGTGTGGAAGTAGTATACATTTTCTTCCCCTGTCTATCCATGAATTTGCTATCCTTATCTGTAGGGAACAGAGAAGTGGAAGGGAGCTGTCTGGAGGATTTGTCTGCTGACACAGCAATGACTGCTGGGGTCTGCAAGTGGGTTCTTGAACAAGAACTGTGCATCCTGGGGGACCTTGTAAAACCTATCAAGATGTTTAAAAGCTGGGGGTTGAGAATCTGGGACCTGATATGCAGCCTGAAAGTTATCATGAAAAGCTGAACACTGAGGAGGAACTGCAGATTGAGAAGGCTGGTCCATCTGCAGGAGTTCAAAACACCTATTTTTAGTCTCAGAAACATCACAGACCTGCCATTTAAGATGCTCTCTCATAAGTGTAATGGTGTCCCCAAAGGAGAATTGTTCCTCAGGAGAATCAGGACTAATGCTGTCCTCCTCCCTCAGCAGTAACAAAGCCCTTGGGAGGCTCAATTTGGGAACAGTAAGTCAGGGATTCATCAGAAGAGAGTTCTTCCCCTGACTCCTCCAAGGCTGCGCAGGCAGTAGGGCTGATTGGGGTACCTGAGACTGAAGGGCCTGGAAGGCTCTGAACAAGTTCTTAGAAAAGGCCTCCCATCCAGGTGCTGGTTCTGTAGCTCTGCTTTTTGTTTCCTCTTAAGAGGAATAGTAGGAGTAGCCTGCTTTGGAGAGGATGCCAAGGTGGATGGTAAGGTGGTAGTAGGCCCCTCCGACGCCACAAGCCATGGTTCCCCCTCAAAATCACATCCTGATGGCTGCTCAACCTCAATAGATGTACTTGTGGTTTCAGCTGAACTGGCTTCCACAACGGTTCCCGGTTTTCGCAGTGAAACCAACGTCCAATGGGACCTTGGGCTAACATCTGCCTCAAGAGTCTCACGGATATCATGAGGTACAGCATGGGCATCGGGCCTAACTTTTTGGGCCTTCTTCCGAGGCAGCTCCTCAGAGGTACCTACCCCAACCTCCAAACCTAATGCCAAACACTGGAGTCTTTGGTTTTCCAAGTATAACTTTAAAGCAGCCAAGCGGCTACGCAAAGTTTTAGCTACAAAGGACTGTCAGATGTCGCAAGACTTATAGTTGTGGCCTTCCCCTAAACTAAACAAAATGATCATGTGGGTCCTTATGTGGAATGTCTGTTCCACAGGCACATTTTCCCTTCCTAGCTGACATGTACATCTGGAAAGCAAGGAGGAATGTAATCAAAAAACCCAAAAGGGTAGTTATCTGCAGTGGACAACCGAAGTCAAACAAGCAAACAGATTCCTGGAGCTGGCAGTCAGAGGTCCATAGATCACTGCGGTAGAAAAGTTCCGAGTTGGGTATGTGCAGACATATATTTAGGACTCTGACATACATCGCATGTACCCCCTTATCCTAAGACTTTGGTATACTGGCCGTTTGTCCGGTGCTGCAGGCAACCACCTCCCTACTGTTATGAATACTGCAACAGGAGAATAGGTGGACAGCAGGCATTTATAGTTAGTTTGGAAGTAACAGATGCCGCAGATATTTCAGTATCTCAGTGAAGAGCTGGTTTTCGTGCTCAGGGGATACCAAACAATTTTGTTTCACCAAGTCTAAATCTAGCCTCTGCTATAAAATGCAGAAGTACTAGAAATTAAAAGTGCGTAAAAATCACAATCAACAACAGAAGGCAGTTTAAATAATGCAGAGAACAGAAAAAAATAATGCAGAAAACAGAAAAAAAAATGCATCAAAAAATGAACGATGTAATGGCCTGGCTTTCAAGACTGGTTTTAAATGTACATGGCTATTCAAGCCAGGATTCTTACCAGCTTGCAGACAAACTATCCATTTTAATTCAACCAACTCAGTTTTATTCAAGAAATCACCACCCCTCTTATTAATAGGAACAGTTTCCAACAGTAAATATAAAATAATGGCTGAATAAAAATGGACAGCTTTTTGATTTGTATATTTTGATTGGCTGTCTTAAGTTGAAATACTACAAGCAGTTCATTCAGTTGACCGATCTGAAGAAGCACAATTGTGCGAAAGTGCTATCTTTTGTCTACTTTGTACCCGTTTTAAAGTATACTTAAGTTTTATGCTAACTGCCGTGTTGGTTGGATCATATTTTTTTCTTTTTTCTGATGGTTCTTCTGATACTAGACCGACCTTCCATTGCTTGCTTTTCTTTATTAATTATAGTGTAAATAATGCAGTAATTCACCAGCAATTCCGAGCACAGAAGGGTGTAGGCCACAGTCTAGACCACAAACCTTCCTGATGTAAAACAACTGGTTTTGGAGCACAAGTGCTTAAACCAGAACTAAGACACTTACAGAATGAGACACAAAAAGGCTTCAACCAGCATACTCTCCCCCCGCAGGAGTCTAGACCACAAATTCTCCCAATGTAAAATAGCTGGTTTGGAACCAGTGTGCTTAAAACTGAACAAAGACACTTAGAACCAGTAGCACAACAGGCCGTCACCCAACAATTCCCAGCTCAGGACAGAGGATACCCTCTCCTTCCACAAGAGTGCAGACTACAAACCTTCTATATGTTGCTCAAGATGCTCTCCTCCAAAAAAAAAAAAAAGAAGCCAATCTGGTGGTCCACTGCCATAAACAAACTTTACAACAAAAGGAAGAAACTGTTGCAGAAAGAGGAAAATCCTAGGATGCAAAAAAATCCCTTACCAGCCTCAGTAAGAAGCTGAGATCCCTCATAAAATTCTCCAAAGCTAGTTACGAAAATAAAATTGCCAAACATTCCAAAGGCATTATATAACTATGTCAGAATCTAAATGGCAATGCTCAGATCTGCTCTGAGCTACAACAGAATGACATTACATATACTGACCCCAAGGATATTGCCAATATCCTGGCAGATCGATTCAGTGCCAACTTCACCCCCCTCTCACCCCCTAAATGGCTCATCTCAAAACCAGAAGATTGCCAAATTCTGGTAATAACGGCCACACAGGTAAAAAAATACACTCTCCAAAGCTAAGAATACAGCATCCATGGGACCAGACGACATCCCGGGCTGTGTACTACATGAACTACAAAATGAACTGGCACCTCACCTAAGTGTCGTTTAATCATACCCTCACCTCAGGCTTCGTGGCCCCTGAGTGGCGCACAGCTACAGTTATCCCACTCCATAAGGGGGGACCCACTTTGGATCCCGGGAACTACCGCCCCATCAGTCTGACGAGCCTGATCTGCAAGGCCATGGAACGTATCATCATGAAACTTATAAACAAAGACATTGGCAACCTTAAAACACTGGACCCCACCCAGTTTCGGGTTCGTGAAGGGCCGATCTTGTCTCCTGAACCTGACTGACTTCTTCAAATCAGTCTCCAGAGCCATGGACGAGGGTAAAGCAGCCACAGAGCCTATCAGGACCTCGCCAAGGCCTTTGACACCATCCCCCACTCTGGAATCATAGATAAACTTACTAAGCTGAGCATTAATCCCTACGTGATTTGATGGGTTGCCAACTGGTTTACTGACAGAACCCCACACTGTAAAAGTAGCTGACTACAAATCCATCTCCAGACAAGTGGAGTACATCAGGGTTCAGTCCTGGGACCGCTCTTGTCTGGCATCTACTTCTCTGAAGTACAGGCCAACACTAAGGGACTCTAGCTAACAAAGTTCGCAGATGACTGTAAACTGGGAGCCATTATTGAATCCCCAAATGATGTGGATACTCAAAAAAAAAAAAAAGGCCTTACAGAAACAGATGCTTGGTGCCAGAGCCATGGGCTCAAGCTCAATGCCAAGAAATGTATAGTTATCCTCTTTGGGAAAGAACATGTACCCGTGAATTACCACATAGGTGGCAGTACACTAAACTTAGGGACACAGGTGGACAGTGGTCTCACCCTCAATAACCACATCGCTACAACAGTCAGGAAATCCTTCTATGTGGCACACCAACACGAAGGGCTTTTCATCCAGAAAAAAAAGGAGGTCATTGTCCCACTGTACTCATCCCTCATTAGACCCATTATAGAATACAACGACTCATTTGGTATGTACCTCTCAAGACATCTGCAACAACTGGAAAGGCCGCAGAAATACCTCACTAAAAGAATCACAGGTCTAAAGCAGATACCCTATGCTGACCGCCTTAAAAAACTCCGGCTATACTCTGTCGCATATCGTTTACTCAGAGGCAATCTCTGCTTAACATACAAGGCCATGTTAAACCCAGAGCTGTTGGACATGCTACACTTAAAGAAATCCCAATCCCTCAGAGCCACATGCTCCAGGGATCTAAACCTTGTCATCACAATAAACAAAACATGCTGGAGGGATAAGTTCCTGACCCAGAGACTCCCCAGAATCTGGAATAGACTGTCCATACATGTCAAGCAGAGCGCCTCTTTGGCCCACTTCAAAAGGAACTTTGATGATTGGATGGGAGAAAGGAAATTCATCCCGGGGATCGTGTCAGTCACCCTGCTAGACAGGGGTCCAGGGAAGTAAATAATGTGGAAAGAAATAGCCAGGGAATTGTTATGGCTAGGCTTGTATAGGCCCTAGGGCCGATAGCCTAGTACCAACCTATGAACCTATGTAAAACAACTGGCCTTAAGCCCAAGTCCTTTAAACAAAATTAAGATACTTAAGAGCAACAATTGCAATTTAATCAGGCTACTAACAAAGCAGTTATAAGTGCAGCAGAATAAATGCAAATTGAACACTAAGAAACCAGCAGTAAAAGCAAAATAAAGTAGGAAGAGACAAACAGTAAAAGCATTTTTAAGTCAGTAGGAAGGGAGGAACAGAAGACAATTCAAGATTAAGAAACTAAAGGACAATTACAGTAAAAGCAGCTGAATTTTTTTTATCATAACTCATTTCCACTAATGTTTATTAAACAGATTTTTTTAACTCTGATCTGTAATTTGATTCTATTTTAAATTTTGCATCTATAGGCACGCAGTAAAAATCATACAGGAATTATTACAATGACAGGAAATTACACAACCACAGATATAATTCACAGAAAGTATCCCAAAAAAAAATTTTCACCTGTAAATCGCTGCCCACAGTAAAACACGTGCTTTTCCAAAAAATAAGTTATTTAGATGTACTATTTACTATTACTTGCTCCCTGTAATCACAAAAATACGCATATTTAGAACAGATGGGCCAAAACTCTAAAGACAAACTGACAAACAGAATTTTAAAAATGTAAACACTAGGATCAACGTGCCTGTCATTTTCTTTCCAACAGCATGTTTGAAGGCAAATCTAGTAAAATAAAACTAGACAACCCAAGAATTTAAAAGTTATACATATCAGTCTACAAGAGCAGTTTTTAACTGTAGCAAAATGGTAGAATTTTAGTTCACAGCAACTCGCACAGGGTATTAACTGAGGGCGATGATCTTCCAACATTCTCACAATAAACAGCACAGGACCAGGGCACTTTTTTTAAGGGAACTGTCAAAACAAGGAATCTACTTCACAACTAACGTCAGGTGGCCAGATTAAATGGCTGATGCACACAATTGTAAGCACCATCTACAAATCAATGACGACATAATCTGAAGCTCTCAAATGCTTCTCAAAATATATTAACACAAACACAATGTGACAAAGTTTCTTACCTGTTTTTCAGCTGCATAAACAGTAATACACCTGCATGGCTGTACACCCCTTCCTTCTGACTTACTGCCATTATAATACACCAGCCCAACGAAATACACAACTGTACAAAATGCACAGATCACTAACAACAAACGAGGAACTACAACAGTCTGTAGCACAACTGTGACAAGTTTTCTAAAAGTCACAGGCAAACTTTTCAAAGTACCCATTTCCACAGAAGTCCCTTGAAGTTTTTCACAGGAACGCACTGACAGCATGAAGTAGCTGGTAACGTATCAAATCTTATCAGGATAAAATAAACCCTAGAGTCTGCTCTGCACCGAATGAAAAGTGATGCAAAAAAACTTGACTGTAAAACTGAACAAAGAAGCAAACTCAGTAACTGCATCCAGCACATGACAGATGTGGAACACAAATTAAATGAGCAGAATACAAGGACTGTGATTAACGTACCAGGGGAGACGAGAAGTTGTAAGATAATTGCCAAATCAATAAAAGAGAACAACTCACCTTACTCTACACAGACATCTAATACATGGGCATTTTGACAGCAGAAAAGGATATATACTTGCCTCTGCATTTTACTATCTAACAATTTCTTCATCCCCGGTCTGGTGCAGAAATAAATACAGAATATACCTCAAAACCTCTGAATGTCTATCTACTAGCACAGCCTTCATCATCATAATTACTTCAGACAAATGAGGGCACAGGACTGACAGCCATATCCCATTTATTAATACTTCAGCAATACCAATCTATAAATGGAAGATTAAACAGAATCCACATTGCCTGCAAGCTGAATAAATTTCCATTACTATTATCCCAAAACTAAAACTACTTATACAAACTACTTATACAAACTACTTTAATACATCTATAAGCGGTCTACAAATTAATTTTTTTTTTTTGGTTTTGCAAATCATGCGCTTTGTCTTAAAATACAGTTTAATCTTTAAAAGAGTAGGAATTAGTATGTTCAAGTACATTGTTTAATAAGTATTGCAACATGAAAAGACAGATGTGATTTTGGTGTTAAAAACACTCCACGCTCAAGCCAAAACCAAATTCACATCAATTCCAATACAAATAGGACATTTATGCACAAAACCCCACTTCTAAAACGTTGCATTTAAAACAAACTACTGAAATCAAAGTTGCAACACGCAAGACCAAATAAGCATACATCTGGCAGCAAATGAAGAGCAAGTATGCTTAACCTTAGCAAAAGGCAGAGAGCCACACTTCTTCAAATAGAAACCTGCTAGTTTGCAATAGAAACGCACTCTAGCTAGGCATTTAATCTACAGGTTACTGACGCACTATAACTACAGCAAATGTAAGCAAAGGAGTACATTAACAAGCACAATAAGCTCCACTTCTCAAGTAGTGGGCATTGCATCCTCCTAAATGACTTACAACATTCACCTTTCAGATACACAGGGGTAGGGTGCTGCTCGCACGGTCTTTCTGCACAGCCAGTGTTTTCTTTCCTTTGAACGTACATTAGTTAATGCTATAGTGCCCAGATTTGGTCTCTTTCGGCTTTTCCCGATTAGGGGTCGCCACAGCGGAACTCCGGTCCGCTAATGATTGGCAGTAGAGTTTTACGTGCTGGCTTGCCAGGCCTAACGCACAACCTTCAACAAAGGAAAGCCCGTTCACGCATGTCGCCACACAAGACGCTCTGAGAATCGAATGGGCAACGTCTAACTGTGAGGCGACAATGCTACCGCAGCACCACCACTGCGCTATACAGCCCAGAAAAACATTCTAATTTTAAGTGTCTAATTACTGTTATGATACAGCAACACTTCATGAGTGAAGTGACTCCCAACAGACATCCCACCGGTGACCACAGTAGTGGTCGCAGTACAGCGGTACTTGGCAGGGGTGGACTGAAGTAGTAACGTTCTTACTGCTACTGGGCTCAAATCAAGAGTCAATTTAAGTCAGTAAGATTACTTGTGTTCTTTTTAACGAGTAAGCGCCACCTTCTTCAATAAGAAAACCAATAAATTCACTAGTATATTGTTAAGTCACACAAGCAGAATGGAAAAATCACTTCAATTTAGTGTTGGCTTGAAGAATTGTAGCTCACAACTAAAACAAAAAAATCAGGATGTGAAGAAGTCACTCAGGAATTGTGGCACCCTATTATTTCTCCCCTAAAAATGGGAAATACAGTGATTTCTCCCCTAAAAATGGGAAACACAGAAATTCAGTGTGGTTGAGAGGTATGGGAGCAGGTCCTGGCAGTGCTCACCAAGGCCAAAAATAAAGCCTCAGTGGGCCCCAATGATTTCCCAGGACACCTCCGAAATTGCTGGAAACAAGACATATCAAAACCACTTGAGTCACTTTTCAACTATAGCCTCAAAACAGGCTTTGTACAACGAGAATGGAGAACTACAACTGTTATCCCACTTCAGAAGGTTGGACCATCAACCGGCTCAAGAAATTAGACCTATTAGTCTGGCTAGTCCAATATGCAAGGTATGGAATGAATTAATGTAAATGATCAAAGACTTAGGCAACCTTCAGACACTGGATCAAACTCAGTTTAGCTCTTGTCAAGGGAAGATCGTGCCTACTAAACCTAATTAACAGATAAGTTCAGCGCAGACTTCACCCCCCCCATCCTGCAAACTTCACCCCAATTCCCCCCAAAAGCCCATTTGACATCCCAGATACTTGTTCAGCACCTCACATCTCTGTAGATCAAGTGTTAAGGGCCCTATCCAAGGCAAAGAACACTGCTTCCATGGGACCCGATAGTATCCCAGGCTGCATTCTGCACCATCTCCAACAAGAACTAGCTTTGTCATTAAGCACCCTATTCAACCACAGCCTAAGTACAGGCTTCATTCCAGCAGAGTGGAGAACGGCCACTGTCATCCCCTTGCACAAAGGTGGTGCCACTACTGACCCTGGAAACTATCGCCCCATTAGCTTGACAAGTCTGATCTGTAAAGCCATGGAGCGTATTATTACGGATCTTATAAACAAGGACATAGGCAATCTCAAGCACTTGACTCCACCTAGTTCGTATTCGTCTAGGGCAGACCTTGACTGTTGAACTTGGCTGACTTCTTTGAGACGGTCACAAAGGCCCTGGATGAGGGGAAGTCGGTACACGCTGCTTACCCTAACTTGGCCAAAGCCTTTGACACAATCCCCCATTCAGGCATCATCGGAAAGCTAACTTAAATCCCTCTCTCATCACAGACAGGATCCACAAGGTCAAATTAAGCACTTCCACCTCCGACAGCAGAACTGTCACTAGTGGTGTACCCCAGGGATCTGTCCTGGAACCCCTACTGTTTGGCATCTAATTCTCAGAGGTCCAGGCAAAGACAAAAAGCCTGTGGCTGACCAAGTTTGTGGATGACTAAATTGGGTGCGGTCACTGACTCCCCAAATGATATTAACATACTGCAACAGGGTTGCACAGCAACAAAGGACTGGTGCCAAAGTCATGGCCTTACGATAAAAGCAAAAAAAAATGCATCATACCATTTGGCAAAAACACGGCCCCTACTGATTATCATATCAATGGCAACCCCCTATGCACAATCTGTGGTGAGAGACTTGGGTACTCAGGTTGACAATCTCACATTTGACCATCATGTAGTGGCAGTGGTCAAAAACGCTTTTTACTTGATTCATCTCATTCGTAAAGGGACTGCATCCAGAAAAACAATAGGTTACTACCTTTCTGTACTCCTCCCTTATTAGGCCTATAATAGAGTATAATGCGCAGTTTGGTATGTACCTTCCCAAACACCTGCACCAGTGGGAAAGGCCACATAAATATCTCCCAGAATCCATGCCCTCCAACACCTCTCCTATGCAAACTGGCTCAAATCACTCACTCTGCTCGGTATTGTACAGACTGCTCAGAGGTGATCTGTCTCACCCTACAAGGCAATATCGGACCCTGCCCTACTAGAGATGCTCCATATCCGCATGTCTAACTCCTTGTGCATTACCCACTCAAAACACCTAAATCTAGTACACATCAACAAACCTGTTGGAGAGACAGGTTTGTCTCCCAGCGGCTGCCCCATCTCTGGAATAGACTTCCCAAACATGTCAGAGTACGTCACTGATCCTCTTCAAGCACAACCTTGATGAGTGGATGGGAAACCACAAATCTGTCCCAGGGGTGACTGAGGTTTCTTTTCTGGGGATAAACTCTTGGCAGGCTTGTAAGGGCCCCAGGGCCATTAGCCTAGTAACTTCCTATGATCCTATGGACTTCAGAGGTCACAGGGGAAATGGATGACAAGAAAAAGTACAGTTGTGTACACTTACCATAAATGTAGATGTTCGAGTGTAATCATTGTTGCAGTCATCACCCTTGGTTTATCTGCCTGCAGTTCGCCCTCAGTCAGCCCGAATACCAGAGTCTTAGGATTTCTGCGTCGGATGCTGTCGCTTCTTCCACGATGTCAGGTAGTCAGGGGTATAAAACAAGCAGCCAACTCCATTACATCAGTTTTTCTTGCCCCAAATGTCAGGAGCCCCCAAAGAGGAAGCTAGTACATGGTGGGGAACACCACCAGTAAAAAGTAAATACCAATGTCATTAAGAATGGCCATAGAGAGGAGAGATAGAAAGATAAAGAAAACCAGGGGGCTGGAGGGAGGGGAAACCAGGACTGCAACAGTGAATACACTCGAACATTTACATTTATGGTAAGTGTACACAACTGTACTATGTTCTTCGTGTTTCACTGTTGCAGTCATCACACTTGGGTTGATTCCCAAAGCTGAGGAAGGGTGGAAGCAGTCAAGTGTTAGGGCTGGCTAGCAGGCCTTGTAAGACTGCTGTAGCAAATCTAGCTCTGGATTTAGAAAAAAATAGTTAAGTGGCAATGCTTGGTGAAGGTGTGTACAGAACTCCAGGTTGCAGCTTCCAGAATGTCCCTGGTAGGGACTCCCCTGAGAAATGCTGTAGAGGTGGAAGTAGCCCTAGTGGAATGAGGTCTGATCCTCTGTGGTGTAGGTTTTCCATGGTGCTTGTAGCAGAAATGGATGCAGTGTGCTATACATTTGGAAATGGTTTCTTTTGAAATGGCCTTGCCCTCTGCCCCTGTAGCAAAGCTAACTAGCAGCTGGTCAGATTTTCTGAAAGGTTTAGTCTTGTCGAGGTAGAACCTGTGCTGTCTGTGCACGTCCAAGGAGTGCAGGATCCTTTCCCCTTTATTCTGAGGGTTAGGGAAGAAGGTTGGCAAATGGCTGGATTGGTTTAGAGCCACACTGGACACCACCTTAGGCATAAAGGACGGGTTAGTCCTGAGGGGAAACCCTGTCAGCATGGAAAATAAAAGGAAGTTATGTACCTACCATAACGTTCCATGTTAGTGGTCTTCGCCTTCTTTCTTGTTGGTTGGGATCGGAGCCGAACCTCTGCTCCGACTCTGCCAACTTCTATAGCTCGAGAGCCGTTTACTGGCTCGAGGCTACCCCTTATCCCATGATGCCTAGCGCTAGCTACCCAGATCTCGTCTGTAATAGCTAACCCCAGACATAGCCAGAGAATCAACCTGTCTAAACAAACAGGTTGAGCATACCTGTCATACTCTCTCAGTCAGTAGAGGAAACAACCAGAGAACACTCAGCCAGTGAAACCAAAACTCCTCTCGATCCAATAGGACAGGGGGACAGAGGGTGTGATGCAAGAAAGAAGGCGAGATGAAGACAACTAACATGGAACGTTATGGTAGGTACATAACTTCTCTATGTTAAGTGGTCTATCTCGCCTTCGTTCTTGCTAGTTGGGACAGCATCCCTAGCTCCTACAATCCTGGGCGGCTCATTGGAACAGACTCTTCAGAACAGTGGAACCAAAGTCAGCTCTGCTCCTGGAGACCATATCTAGCTTGTAATGAGAAATAAAGGTATGAGGACTTGCCCACGTAGCAGCTGCACAGATAGAATCCATGGGCAACCTAGATTGGAAGGCTACAGAGGTGGCCAAAGCCCTTGCAGAATGACCTTTTGGTTTGATAGGCAACTCTGTTTCTCAGTTGATAAATGAAAGTAATAATGTGAGACAACCACCTGGATAAGGTCACTTTGGAAACTGGGAGACCTTGTTTGCCCAGAGCGTAGGAAAGGAATAGTTGGTCCGACTTCCTTATATCCTTAGTCCTATGCAAGTAAAAAACTCAACTGTCTATGAACGTCCAAATTGGTGTAATTTGTATTCTGCCTTGTTGGTGTGGTTAGGGAAAAAACACAGGAAGGTCTATAGATTGGTTTAAATTGCTTTCGGAGCAGACTTTCGGAAGGAACAAGGGATTAGTCCTCAGAGCAACCCTGTCCTTATGAAAAACCAAGTATGGAGGACGAACACAGTGCCTGAAGTTCAGAGACGCATCTGGCTGAAGTAATAGCTACCAGAAAAAGTGTTTTCCAAGATAGAAACTTAATGGAGCAGGATGCTGCAGGCTCAAATGGGGGCATAATTAGAGGTTAGTACCAAATTAAGGTCCCATGGAGGAGGGGGATCTTTCACTGAAGGTCTAAGGAGAGTAGTCCCTCTTAGAAAGGCTTTACAGAGCTTATGAGACAATGTTTGAATTAGACAACCCAACATGAAAGTTAGAAATGGCCGCCAATTGAACTCTGATTGTAGCAGAAGCGGACCCAGAATGAAAAAGTTGTGCTAGGAACTCCAAAATTTCGTGGACTGGGGCTGAAAAAGGATCTAGGTTCCTAGCCTCTGCCCAACAAGAAAAATGTTTCCATTTGCTAGCATAAGTCTTTCTAGTTGTGGACTTGTGAGAGGAGACCATAATCTCATGCACGGCCGAGGAAATGCTGGGGAGCCTGGCTAAGGTTGGAAGTATAGCAACCAAGCTGTGAGGTGGAGTGTTTGGAGGGATTGATGCAGCCCGCCTGATTGGATGTGATTTCAGACCTACTGATTCATCAGAGTCCAGAGCTGATAGAGAAGGTAATGGTGCAGGAACGGAAACCATATCCGTCGTGGCCAGTAGGGGGCAATGAGAATCAATTGGCAACCCAACGATATTGCTTTCTGTACGAGTTTCGGTATCGGGGGAAATAGAGGGAAGGCATAAAGAAGTCCCGAGGCCAATCGTGGACTAGAGCGTCTCTAGGTGTGTGACCTGAAAGCAGGAGTAGTAGTTGCTGCATTTGCTGTTGAAGGGGGTGGCAAAAAGATCGCAGCAAGGCTGTCCCCATTTGTGGAAAAACAGATCTGCAACTACCTGATTGAGAGACCACTCGTGAGGCATGAGAATAGCTCTGCTGAGCCTGTCCGCTATGACGTTGGACCTCCCAGGGATGTGCGTCGCAATCAGAAATCGCTCACTGCCAGAGTCTGAGTGCTTCTTGACATAGGGGGTAGGACTTGGTTCCGCCCTGCTTGTTGATGTACCAGACCACTGACATGTTGTCCGTTTGGATTGCAATGGTCCCAGAAGGGAGAGTCTTGAAGAGCTTGCAATGCTAGGAGCACGGCTCTCATTTCTAGGACGTTTATATGCAGGTGGTACTCGTGAGGCTGCCAAGAGCCTTGGACTGTCCTGCCCTGATAATGCCCCCCCACCCCATCAGGGAGGCGTCTGTGGTCACCGTGGCAACCAGAGGGGCCTGAATGAAGGGTCTGCCCCGAGTCACTAGTGGGGAGACCATCCACCAGGAAAGATGCCTTTTGCATGCTTCTGTAATCATGATCATGTGAGACATGGGCAGCTGCTGCAAAGACCACTGTGTAAACGGAAGCCACTGAAGGATCCTCATGTGAAAGCGGGCCAGTGGGATTAGAATTGCCGCTGCCATGGAACCCAGAGTTTGAAGGACGAACCTGACTTGGATCCTTTTGCTCTGCATTAGAACTTGTACTTGCTGGCGAATTGTAGACACCCTTTCTGGCGGTAGACTTGCGGACATGTTCGCTGTGTCTAAGTCTGCTCCTATATAGGCGAGAGATTGACAGGGCAACAAGGCAGATTTTTCGAAGTTTATTATAATGCCTAGCTGGGAGCAGATTGTGATAGTGTAGTCCCTGGCTTGCAGAAGTTGATGCCTGGTAGTAGCAGTGAGGAGCCAGTCTAGATATGGAAACACCTGGAATCCTCGACGTCTCAGGTGAGCCGTGACCACTGCCATACATTTGGTGAACACCCTGGGGGCTGTGGTGAGACCAAAGGGCAGAGCTCTGAACTGGTAATGACTGGCTCCCAGCCGGAAGCGAAGGAATCTCCTGGAGCGCCTGTCCATTTTGATGTGGTATTACGCATCCTGAAGATCTATGGAGCACATCCAATTGTCCTGACCCAGGAAGGGTAGAATGGACTGTAGCATAACCATCCAAAACTTTGTTCTTTGAACAGACTTGTTTAGTCTGCTGAGATCCAGAATCTGTCTCCAGTCCCCTGTCTTTTTTGGTACCAAAAAGAACCTTGAGTAAGTTCCGGATCTGTGTTGGTTTGCCGGGACTTCCTAGATGACTCTTTCTAGCAGTCTTGAAACTTCTATGACTGCTTGTTCCCTCAGATTGGGTGGAACATCTGGAGGGGATTTGCTTGACGGTAAGGGGGGGTTGAGAAAAGGGAATTTTGTAACCTCCGGATATAATTGACCGTACCCATTTGTCTTGCGTTAAATTTTGCCAGGCTTTTGGGTACAGTGAAAGTCTTCCCCCAACTGCCTCCAGAGGCGGGCAGCCGAGCAACCCTTCAGGGATGCTGAAAGGGCTTCTCAGAGAAGGATTCTCTGTTGCCCTGGTTCTGCGGACCCCCTCTGCCACGAGGGCAGCATCTATTATTTCCCCCTCTGCCCCTGGAGGAAATGTCGCTACGTGTGTCAGGAGAGGCTCCCTGGGATTTTCGGAACCACATTTTACCACTCTTCTGACCCTTGGGGTATGGTATGGAAGGAGTGGAAAAACGGACTCCCACGGCAGAGAGTCTTGCCTTCTTGCTCACACCTAGTCAGTGTGTCTTTCACCTGTGGTCCAAAAAGAAAGGAACCATCAAAGGGGGTGTTGGTGAATGACGCTCTAAAGGGTTCTGCAAAGTTACACAGCCACATCCATGCATGTCTCCTAAGGGCCACGCCCGTACCTGCGACGCTACTTGCACCATCGGCTGCATAGGAAGTGAGCCTCATGGAGGAGTTGACTACAGAGTTAAGGGTCGCCAGCTGGGAAGCCACTTTAGCTTGAACCCCCTCAGCTGATGGATCTTGAAGGGTATCTCCAATCTCTTTAAGGAGATCCCTCTGAAGCCGGGTAAAATGGCATAAGTAGTTCAGTGACCTCATAGAAAAGGTCGCTGAAGCAAACATTCGCTTCCCATATCTGTCCATGGTCCTAGACTCAACTCTTTTGGTGGCTGCTGCTACCACCATGGCCATCAACAGGAACACCTTTGGTAAGGAACTGCTCATCATGGGGTGCAGTGATGAACTTGCCAGGCCTCCTCGGAGTTGGTTCCAATGTATCCGGGGCTGACCAAGCCTTTCGAGCCACCACAGACATAAGTGGATCAAAAGGCAGAGGAAACCCAGGAGGTGGAAGGTCGGGAACCGAACACATCCAGGAATACAAACTCATCTTCCGTAGGGCCTAGGGGATTCCAGTTCCCCCTCTGCTTAAGCATTTCGAGGATGTCCAAAAAGAAAACATCTTCAGAGGGGGATCACAGGGACCCTTCCGAATCATCCAAGTCTTATCCGAAGTGACAGACTCAGGGGAGTCAATGTGCTTCCTCTTGCACCACTTCTTACGAGGGGGCTCCTCTGAATGTTCAGGGGAGGCCTCGGAAGAGGAGGAAACACCCAAGGGGGTGATCTGGAGTGCTGGTTCCCCACGCTTGGGGTCTGGAGGAGCAGAGGTTGGCACAGGCAATACAAGGGACGGAGCTGGGGGAGCCGATAGTGGAGCTGACTCAGTGGCCAGTACACTCCTCATGGCATTGAAGGCGTCCCTGCCACGATGCAGAGAAGGAGTCCTTCTCCACACCGGAGACGGCTCAGAGGCCGATGTAGGAGCAGAGTTCACCTGCGCCGAAGCTCCGAGAGGGAGAACGGGGTCAGACAAGGGTCCGATGCCACTCGCCCTCACGGAGCAGAGAGCGCTCCGGTGCCCAGATCCCTCGACGGACAGCACCACCAAGGGAATCTTAGCAGACGACGGAACCAAAGGAGATAAAGTTATTGGAGCCAACAGTTCCACTACTCAAACCCCAACTCCGGCTCCGAGCTCAATGGAGTCGGAGGAGGAACATCGATAGAAGTGGACGCAGCAGACACCTGTTGAAGAGGGCTGGACATCCTGGCAAGTGCCTACGACTTTAGCAACCTACTGACCACTCTCTCCACGTCGTGATCAGAGAGCCTAGAGGATAGAGAGGAGTGAGAAGATCTGTGACTGCGCTCACTTTGCAGCAGGGGAGACCGAGTAGCCGAATGTATCAATTCCAGAAAAGGGGACCTCAACCTCTTGTGGCTCCACGAAGGCTCCAAGGTTTCTGATGGAGCCGACGGGGAGGCAGTCTTATCGGTTCCAGCCGGAACCGAAGTAGCAGGTAGAGACTGAACCAAAGACGGCTCCGAACATGGAGCCGATTTGGTAGGTTTGGGGGTTTTCACAGGCTGAGTCTTGGCCGGTGAATCCTGGGGCTTTAAAAGGCCCCTAAGAATAAGCTTATTCTTGCGCTCCGGCAGAACTCTTGGACTAAATGCATGGCAGATAGAACAAGAGTCCTGCAGGTGCACAGCGCCTAAACAATAGATGCAAGAAGTGTGCCCATCTGTCAGCGACATTTTCTGACAGCATGAGTCACTTCTTGAACCCAGACACCTTGGATTCTTTGGACATCCTGTAACAAAAAATACAATAGCTACCAATCAAAAAACAGTGTAAGGAGAAAAAACACAGTACACTACAGACTAAAACTAAAGTTTTTTTTTCTTAAATAGGAAAGCCTCGAACTCAAACGGCTAGCCTATAAAGAAGATAGAAGGAAAGCCTCTAACAAACGGCTAACCTGACAGGAATAAGGAAGGGAGGGGGAAGGGGGAGAACTCTCTAAATTAAACGAGTTCTAAAGGGATGGGAAGGAAGCTACAAATACACGCTTAGCTAACACAACAAATACAAGACTAAAAACTAACAAAACCCCTAGGAAAAGACTATTGTTAGTAAAAAATTTCTATAAAGAAACTTATACGAGCCTGAGCCAGAAAAACGACACCTCGCAGCTGAAGCGGCAAACGAGATCTGGGTAGCTAGCACTAGGCATCATGGGATAAGGGGTAGCCTCAAGCCAGTAAACAGCTCTTGAGCTATAGAAGATGGCAGAGGATCGGCTCCGATCCCAACCAGCAAGAACGAAAGTGAGACAGACAACTTAACATTAAAGGGTTCCACAGCCATTAGTACCTGTAACTCACTCTTCTTGCTGAAGTTCTGGCTAAAAGCAAGGCTGTTTTCCAAGAGAGGAATTTTAACTCTGCTGAAGTAGCAGGTTCAAAAGGGGAAAGCATGAGCTTTTCCAGTACAAAGTTAAAGTCCCAGACAGGGGTGGGCGCTCTCCTAGGGGGCCTTAAGTTGTTAGCCCCTCTCAGAAACTGTTTGATGAGAGGGTGAGAAAATAGAGGTGGCTCAGTATTATAATGAGCTGAGATGGCAGAGGCATGAATCTTAATGGAGAATAGGCCTCTGTGGATTAGCTCTAATAGGTAATCCAGGATTAGAGTTGAGGAGGGGCACTGCTGTGTCCTTTCCTTGAGACGGATTCCAACAACAATATCTTTTCCACTTTTCAGCATGGGATTTCCTAGTACTAGGCCTTATGGCTTCAAGAATGATGTCAGAACCTGTTTGCCGAGGGTTGCTAGTGGTGTATTCAGGAGATAAGCCAGGCTGCAAGGTTTAGGGTTTGCAACTGTGGATGCAAAATCTGTCCCTCCTGCTGAGACAGCAGAGTAGGAGTCTGGTGAAGGTGCCAGGGTGGCACTGTTGTCAGACTGTGTAAGAGTGGGTACCAGTGCTGGTGTGGCCAGTCTGGGGCAATAAAAGTGCAGTTGTGTACACTTACCATAAATGTAGATGTTAGAGTGTATTCACTGTTGCAGTCATTACATTTGGGTAATCTGCTGGCAGGTTGCCCTCAGTCAGCCTGAATTCCAAAGTCTTGGGTCCTGCGTCGGTTGCTGTCTCCTCTTCCATGACGTCAGGTTGTCAGGGGTATAAAACAAGCAGCCGACGTCAGGTCGTCAGGGGTATAAAACAAGCAGCCGACGTCAGGTCGTAAGAGGTATAAAACAAGCAGCATAGTTTTTCTTGCCCCCGATGTCAGGTGCCCCCAAAAAGGTAGCAAATAAATATATATATATATATATATATATATATATATATATATATATATATATATATATATATATATATTTATATATATATATATATATATATACGTACATATACATACATATGCATATATACACACACATATACATACACACTATATATACATGCAACAATACACATTTTACCTTCACATACACCACATAGGTTGTAGAAGATAGTGAAGGAAAGATAAACTCCAGAATGAAAGGAGGATGGCGGGCAATCTGGACTACAACAGTGAATACACTCGAACATCGACAATTATGGTAAGTGTACACAACTGTACTATGTTCTTAGTGTTTCACTGTTGCAGTCATTACATTTGGGTAGAATCCCAAAGCTATGGATGGGAGGCTGAAGCTAAACAGCATTAGGGGCGGCTATAAGGCCCTGCAGAACTGCAGCGGCAAAGCCTGCCCTGGACTTAGAGTAGAGAGGCAAATGATAATGCTTTGTAAAGGTGTGAACAGAACTCCAAGTAGCAGCCTCTAGAATGTCTTTGGTTGGTACTCCTCTGAGAAAGGCTGCTGATGTAGCTGCAGCTCTGGTAGAATGAGACCCAATGCCCTTGGGCAAAGGTTTGCCATGGTGTGAGTAGCAGAAACGAATGCAGTGGCTTATCCACTTTGAAATAATCTGCTTTGAAATGGCCTTTCCTTCTGATCCTGCAGCATATGTCACTAGTAATTGCTCAGTTTTTTCTTAGAGCTTTAGCCCTGCTCAAGAAGAATCTTAGCTGTGTACGTTCAAGAAATACAGAATTCTCTCCCCCTTGTTCTGCGGATTTGGATAAAAGGTTGGCAGATGAATAGTTTAAGAGCCACACTGGAAACCACCTTAGGCATAAAAGTAGGATTGGTCCTCAGACACCCTGTCTGGGTAAAATATGATAAAAGGCTCCACAGCCATGAGGGCCTGTAGCTATGATACTCTTCTTGCTGAAGTAACTGCTAGGAGCAGAGCTGTTTTCCATAAGAACTTTAGATCTGCAGTAGCAGCTTGTTCAAATGGAGGCAGGGTGAGCTTTTCCAACACAATTAAGGTCCCATGCAGGTATTGTTGATCTTCTGGGAGGCCTTAAATTTTTGGCTCCTCTAAGATACTGCTTTAGTAAAGGATGAGAAAAGATTGGTGGCGCTGTATTGTAATGAGCCGAAATGGCAGAGACATGGATTTTTATTGACGAGAAAGATAGGCCCTTGTCAAGCATCTCTGTCAATTATTTAATATCTGAGGAACATTTGGTTCTGCTGTATCAGTTCCTTGTGCTTGATTCCAAGCACAGAATCTCTTCCATTTATCAGCATAAGATTTTCTAGTACTAGGCCTTCTGGCTTCCAAAATGACATCCATCACAGCTTTACTGAGAGGTGTTGTTTGCATAACTACACGATCAGCCATGCTGCCAGGTTCAGTGTTTGGAGCTGATTGTGCAGGATCTGATTGTTTTGCTGGGACAGTAATTGAGGTCTTTGAGGTAAGGTCCAAGCTGGGTATTGAGACAAGTTCCTTAGGATTGGGTACCAGTATTGGCGCGGCCAGTTCGGGGCAATTAGTACCATCCTTGGTTTCTCTTGTCTGACTTAGTAGGACCTTGGGAAGAAGAGGCAGAGGAGGAAAGGCGTAAACTGATAGGTTTTTCCAACTGAAGGATAGGGCATTCACTTTCCATGCTTGTCTGTGATAAGTCCTTGTGCAGAATCTTTTCAATTGATAATTTTGAGGAGAGGCAAATAGATCCATGTCCAGGCTCCCCCATTTCTTTGTTATGCTGAAGACTTGTGGATCTAGTTTCCACTCGTGAGGGTCCATAAGGTTTCTGCTTAAATAGTCTGCCAGAGTATTTTGTTTTCCTGGCAGGAATTGAGCTTGTAGATGTACTTGGCAAGTCAAAGCTGTATCCCACAGTGCCATGGCTAGTCTGCAAAGGGAGTATGAATGCGTGCCCCCCTGCTTGTTTATATACCACATAACCGTGGTGGTGTCCATCTTTATCAATAGTTGCCCTGGATGAAGCAAGTCCTTGAAGGCTGTCAGGGTATTTTGAACAGCTAACATCTCTTTTTGGTTGATATGCAGAAGCATTTGTTTTGGAGTCCATACGCCCTGAATGCATCTTCCCACCAGGTGGGCCCCCCCATGCATAATCTGATGCGTCTGTTAAGGTTTGGCTGGCAGGGGGTAGAGTGAAGGGCCGTCCCATGTTTTGGTGACATGCCTTTGCCCACCATAGAAACTCCAGTTGTATGCAGGGAATGAGAGGACTCATTGTTTCCAGACTGTGACAATGTTGACTCCATAAACCTTTTAGGTACCATTGAAGTTTCCTCATATGCAGTCTTGCATATGGAATCAGCAGATTGCAGGATGCCGTGAACCCCAAAGCCTGCAGAGTTTGTCTTGCAGATAACTGGGTTTTTGTTGCCAGTTTGAAGTAAGTAGTCATTTGCCTTTGTTTGTCTGGCGTGAGGTAAGCCATCTGGGCAGCTGTATTCAAGCTTACACCCAGGAATGTTATCTTTTGAGAGGGTACCAGTTGTGATTTTTCATTTAGTGTGTATCCTAGGCATGTTAGAAGCCTTTTCACAAATGTTACGTGCTGAAGAAGAATGTCCTTGTTATCTGCTTGAATGAGACAGTCGTCCAAGTAAGGATATATTTGTATACTTCTTTGTCTGCAAAAAGCAATTACTGGTGCCAGGCACTTTGTAAAGACCCTGGGCACAGTAGATAAGCCAAAGGGCAGTGCAGAGAATTGGTAATGCATTAAGCCAGCTTTGAAACTGAGGTATCTTCTGCACGATTCCCTTATTGGGACACGCATGTATGCCTCTTTTAGGTCTAATGTCACCAACCAAGCACTCTTGCCCAGCATGGGCAGAAGCTGCTGCAAAGTTAGCATTTTGAATTTTGGAATGTCCAGGAATGTGTTCAAAATTGATAAATCCAGTATTGGCCTCCAGGCCTTGTCCTTTCTGGGTACCAAGAACAGTCGAGTAAAAACATTGTCCTTTTTCCTGTTCTGGTACTGGCTGAATAGCCCCCATATCCATGAGGGATGTAACCTGTTTCTGTGCCTCTGCCCACTGATTTTTTGGCAGATCCGGCCAACCGTTTGCCATTGGCAGAGTATGGAAATGGAATCTGTATCCCTGTGATACTATGTTTAGCACCCACTTGTCCTGGGTTAACTGCCAATTTTGAGCAAAAAGTGCTAATTTTCCCCCTAAGGGTGCTGCCAAAAGAAAAGCGCTTGGTGATGGCAGAGGGAAGTTATTGGGACTGTTTTCTGTAGGGTTGTGCTTTATCTCCTCCAGATTTGGTGGTAGAAGCACCCCATTGCTTTGACCTGTAAGAATCTTGTGCCTGGAATCTAGAACCTTTAGGGCGTCTGGATTTGCCCCTTTGAGCTCCGTCGGACACAGGAAAGGACCAATTTTTTGTAGGCCAGTGTCTACTGAATCTTGGTGGCTGCACTTGTAAGAAGTCTTTTACAGTTTGCATAGACTTAGCTGTGTCTTCAATTTTCTTTAAAACCTCTTCTGCCTTAATACCAAGCAGAGCATCATGCTGTAAAGGTGCATCCAGTAATTTAGCTTCAACATGATCAGGCAAATTTTGCTCTTTTAGCCAGGCATGCCTCCTAATCACAGATCCAGTAACTGCGGCCCTGCAGGAGGCCTCTAAGGAATCAAAACCACATTGGCAAAGTATGCTTTCCAACTTGTTCAGCTGCATGCAATGATTCTTGCAATTCTTTATTTTCTGCACATTCAGAAATCAACATCATTTTCTGTTTCAGCAATCCCATAACATGTTGTTGATACTTGAAAATATGAAACTGTTTAAGGCCCTAATTGCCAATGTTGCAGATGTATAAACCTTCTTTCCCCATCTATCCAGTGCCCTTGAATCTCTGTCAGAGGGGGTAGGATTTTTTGCTGTTGAGGCCTTAACTCCCTTTGGACCCTGTGAAATACTTTCAGGATCAGCAGCAGGGTTTCTAAATAAAAATTTGTGCGAGTCAGGGACCCTGTAATATCTGTCAGGCTTGCTGAGAGCCGGATGTAAGGAGTCGAGCTCGACTCCGAAAACACATCCACAATGTCTAAAACAGGGGGTATAGCTAAAGGCCTGTGCTGAGGGAGAAGGAAATCCCTGAGCCTCTTTTTTGATTGAGAAATCTTGACTCTCCCAGTGAAAATGCTCCCTCAAAGTATGCAAGGTTTCTCCAAATGAATAATCCTCAGGATGTGATGCAGATGGGATAGATTCCTCTGCATCAGAATCTTCATAGGGAGGTATACATAATTCCTGATCAGAAGAGGAATCAGAAGAAATAGAAACCTGATCTGAAGATTCATAATCAGTGTCTTGCCTAGGCCGCTTATCAGGAGGGGGTTGGGAACCCCTGATCAAGGTAATTAGGTATTCAGCCATTTTGATCATCTGTTTTTTAGGCACATCAGCCTGTGCACGTGATGCATGCGGTTATTTAGCTTTAGAAGTTGCTTTCGTCTTGGGTTTTGCAGCTGTTTTATATAAAAATGTTGAGGCCTGAATACACCCTCAGAAGCCGGTGCCAGCTCAGCGGCTCCGGACCCATCAGAGGGAGTGACATCTGTGGGTACAATACTTTGAGTATCTCACGGCGTGCCGGACTCCATGCGTCTCGGTAGGGGCCTGCGACTTGAAAGTAGCAAGTATCAGGGGCTGCGAAAGCGTCTCACTGAAAACCGGCAACTGGCTTAGGAGAAGCTTTGTCATCGGTTTTGGACCTCGACGGTCTGTGTCTGTCCTTTTCTTTGCGTTTTTTTGTGTACTCTGGTAGTCAAATTGCTATCAGACGACATTTCAGGGTAGTTGAATCGGTTTCCAAAATATTTTGAGGCAAAAATATACCGACGCTTAATAGTGCGTTGGTTAAATCTAGCACAAAACCGACAGCCTGGCACGTTGTGATCAGGGCCTAGGCAAGGAATACATTATAAATGGAAATCCTTAAGGTATTTGCTTCCCACAATTAATACGATTATTAACTTTTTCTGACATCTGTATGGAGCAAGAAAAAAGTTTCCCCAATGGGGTAACTTAGCTTTAGTGAAGACTGCGGTTCTGAAACTCGAATTTGAAAATTTCAGGAGTCGGCCAACCGGCACTTGCGAACTGCTTTTGCTTCGGGCACCACACGGCAAGAAAAACTAAAGAAAATGGTGTCGGCTGCTTGTTTTATACCCCTGACGACCTGACGTCATGGAAGAGGAGACGGCAACAGACGCAGGACCCAAGACTTTGGAATTCAGGCCGACTGAGGGCAACCTACCAGCAGATTACCCAAATGTAATGATGGCAACAGTGAAACACGAAGAACATCTGCACTTGGCCTGTCCTGTTTTATCCTGAGTAGTACTCAGAAGAGGGGAAAAGGCATAAATTGAGAGGTTTTCCCCATTGGAAGGATAGGGCATCCACGTTCCAGGCCCTGCTGTGAGGGTTCCTGGTGCAGAATTTGCTCAACTGGTGGTTCTCCGGGGAGGCAAAGAGATCCACCTCCGGTGTCCCCCACCTCTGGATTAGAAGTTAGAAGGTGTTTAGCTCCAATTTCCACTTGTGTGGGTCTAGGAGATTTCTGCTCAAGTCGTCTGCCAGTGAATTTTGTTTGCCTGAAAGGAACTGAGCTTGAAGATGCACTTGGTTGCTCAAGGTAATGTTCCATAGTGCCATGGCTAACCTGCAGAGTGGGTAAGAATGGGTCCCCTCCTGCATATTACCACATACCTGTGGTGGTGTGTTTTTATAAGCAGTTGTCCTGGAAGGATTAGGTATTTGAAGGCTGTCAGAGAATTCTGTACAGCTAGCATCTTTTTGATCGACTGATGTGCAGGAGAATTTGGCCTGCGCTCCAGTGGCCCTGAATGCATTTGCCTGCCATGTGAGCCCCCCCATGCATAGTCTGAGGTGTCTGTTGTGAGGGTTTGGGCGGAAAGGGGTCGAATAAAAAGCAATCCCTTGTTGTGGTTGCATGCTACTGCCCAACAAAGGGACTCTGCCCTTAGACAAGGTATGATTGGAATGACTGTTTCCAGGTCCTGAGAATGTTGCGTTGGAGGCTGTCGCTCCAGTACTGACGTCAGGTAGTCAGGGGTATAAAATCAGGCAGGAGACACCATCACATCAGTTTTACTTGTCCCAAATGTCAGGAGCCACCCAAATAGGGAGCTAAGTTATGGTGGAGAAAACACCACCAGTAAAAAGTAAATACCAATACCCCTGAAAGGAGTGAGTAATAGCCACAGAGAGGAGAGAAAGAGAAAAAACAGCGGGCTAGAGGAAGGGAAACCAGGACTGCAACAGTGAATACACTCTAACATCGACATTTATGGTAAGTGTACACAACTGTACTATGTTCTTCGTGTTTCACTGTTGCAGTCTTCATACTTGGGTGGATTCCCAAAGCTGAAGGGTGGAGGCAGTCACGAAGAGTTAGGGCTGGCTAGTATGCCTTGCAGGACTGCTATTGCAAAACCTGCCCTGGATTTGGAAAGACAGGCAGGTGGTAATGCTTGGTGAAGGTGTGTACTGAACTCCATGTAGCAGCTTCCAGGATGTCCCTGGTAGGGAGTCCCCTGAGAAATGCTGTAGAGGTAGATGTTGCCCTAGTGAAATGTGTTATGACCCCCTGAGGAGCTGGTTTCCCATGGTTCTTGCAGCAGAAATCAATGCAGTGTGCTATCCACTTGGCAATTGCTCGTTTTGAAATGGCCTTGCCCTCTGCCCCTGTTGCAAAGCTGATTAGTAACTGGTCAGATTTTTTGAAGGGCTTAGTCCTATCAAGGTAGAATCTGAGCTGTCTGCACGTCCAAGGAGTGCAGGAACCTTTCCCCTTTATTTTCAGGATTAGGGAAGAAAGTTTGCAAATGGATGGATTGGTCAAGAGCCACACTGGACACCACTTTAGGCATAAAGGAAGGGTTTGTCCTGAGGGAACCCTGTCAGCGTGGAAAATAATGAAGGGTTCCACAGCCATAAGTGCTTGCAGCTCAGACACTTCTAGCTGAAGTGATGGCCAGAAGCAAGGCGGTTTTCCAGGAGAGGAATTTTAACTCTGCTGATGCAGCAGGTTCAAAAGGGGGACTCGTGAGCTTTTCCAGTACAAAGTTAAGGTCCCAAGCAGGGGTGGGTGCTCTCCTTGGTGGGCTTAAGTTGTTTGCCCCTCTCAGGAACTGTTTGATAAGAGGGTGCGAGAAGAGAGGTGGCTCAGTGTTGTAATGAGCCGAAACGGCTGAGGCATGTATCTTAATGGAGAAGAACAGGCCTTTGTGGAGTAGATCTGCTAAATTATCCAGGATTTGAGGCAGGAAGGGCAGAGTTGTATCATCTCCTTCAGATTGAATCCAGGAGCAGAACCTTTTCCACTCATCAGAATAGGATTTTCTTGTACTGGGTCTTCTGCCTTCAAGAATGACATCTAGCACCTGCTTGCTTAGGGCTGCTGTGGGAGAATTCAAGGAATATACCAGGCTGCAAGATTTAGGGTTTGCAGTTGTGGATGCAAAATCTGTCCCTCCTGTTGAGAGAGCAGGGTTAGGTTCTGGTGTAGGTGCCAGGGTGGCATCAGTGACAGGCTGTGCAGGAGTGGGCACCACTGCTGGCATGGCCAGTCCGGGGCAATCAATTGTCCTTGGTCTGTCCTGTCTTATCTTGAGTAATACTCTTGGGAGAAGAGGCAGAGGGTGAAAGGCAAAGATTGAGAGATTTACCCACTGAGAAGATAGGGCATACACTTTCCAGGCCCTGCTGTGAGGATTCCTGGTGCAAAATTTGCTGAGCTGGTGGATGTAGAGGGAAGGCAAAGAGATCCACCTCTTGGGTCCCCCATTTCTGAATCAGAAGGTTGAAGGTGTTGGGCTCCAATTGCCACTCGTGTGGGTCTAGGAGATTTCTGCTCAAGTTGTCTGCCAGAGTTTTGTTCGCCTGGCAGGAATTGAGCTTGCAGATGGACTTGCATGTCCAAGGCCATGTGCCACAGGGCCATGGCTAACCTGCAGAGTGGGTAGGAGTAGGTTCCCCCTGCTTGTTGAAGTACCACAAAGTACAGTTTTGTACCTACCATAAATGTAGATGTTCGAGGATTCCCTTGCTGCAGTCCTGACAATTGGGTATAGTCCGCGTCCCAGTCGGCCCGAATACCAGAGTATAAGGCTGACGTCGGTCATGGCGCCTTAGACTGACGTCAGAACGTCAGGGTACTAATGCGCATGACCGACGTCATTTCCTCAGTCTTTTCTTGCCCCAGATGTCAGAAGACCCAAAAAGACAAGTTCCAAAAACAACCTGCACCAAAAAACATGTACAATATATACAGTAATATATACAAAAAATATAAGCATGTAAACTCACCTACACAACCACCCTGAAACACAGAGGGAAGGAGGGAGGGTATTGGACTGCAGCAAGGGAATCCTCGAACATCTACATTTATGGTAGGTACAAAACTGTACTATGTTCTTCGCTTCCTTGCTGCAGTCCTGACAATTGGGTAGAATCCCAAAGCAGAGGTAAGGGAGGCTGGCAAATTATAAAGTAGCAGGAGCTGACAACATGCCTTGTAAAACAGCTGTGGCAAAACCAGCTCTAGTCTTAGAGTATATAGGCAGGTGATAATGCCTAGAGAAAGTATGCACTGAACTCCAAGTAGCTGCTTCCAGAATATCCTTAGTTGCCACCCCTTAGAAATGCTGTTGAAGTGGCAGTAGCCCTAGTGGAATGAGGCCTAATCCCAGCTGGAACCTCTTTGCCATGATGGGAATAACAAAATGCAATGCAAAAGCCAATCCACCTAGAAATAGTTTGTTTTGACACAGGCTTGCCCTGTGAACTTAAAGCAAAAGAAACAAGTAACTGCTGAGACTGCCTAAAATCTTTAGTCCTGCTCAAATAATAACGCAATTGCCTGTGTACATCTAAAGTGTGCAAAATCTTTTCCCCTTTATTTTGAGGATCTGCAAAAACGTAGGCAAATGAATAGTTTGGTTTAAAGCCACACTAGAAACCACCTTAGGCATAAAGGAAGGATTAGTACGTAATGATACCCTGTCCTTATGGAAAATCAAAAGGGCTGTACTGCCATAAGGGCCTGCAACTCAGACACCCTTCTTGCAGAAGTAATAGCCAACAGAAAAGCAGTCTTCCATGACAAATATTTCAATTCAGCAGTAGCTGCAGGCTCAAAAGGTTGTAGAGTAAGTTTTTCCAACACAAAATTGAGATCCCAAGCAGGAGTAGGAGCTCTACGGGGGTCTTATATTCTTTGCCCTCTAAGAAACTGCTTGAACAAAGGATGCGAAAACAAAGGTGGGTCACAATCATAGTGAGCTGAAATTGCTGCAGCATGAATCTTTATGGAAGAGAAAGACAAACCTTTGTCCAATAATTCAGTAAGATATTGAAGAGCCACACTCAAATTAGGCTCTGAAATCTCCAAATTCTTTGCTGTACTCCAAAATAAAAATCTCTTCCATTTTTCTGCGTACACTCTCCTAGTACTAGGCCTTCTAGCTTCCATAATCACATTTAAAACTTGTTGAGGAAGCTGAGACCTACCATGCTTCAACACAGAATATGCCAAGCTGTGAGATGAAGAGATTGAAGCTTGACATTGAGCAGATGACCGTCCTTCTGAGATAACAGATGAGGAATCAGAGGTAAAGGCCATGGAGGCTTCTTTACAAGACTCCTTAGAAGTGGGTACCAGTGTTGCCGAGGCCAATCTGGAGCTATCAAAATCATCCTTGGCCTGTCCTGTCTGACCTTTAGTAATACCTTTGGAAGAAGAGGTAGAGGTGGAAAGGCATAGACATGAAGGTTTTTCCAACTGAAAGACAGAGCATCCACTTTCCAAGCTGTGTGATGAAACCCCTTTGTGCAATACTTTGGCAGCTGGTGGTTTAGTGGAGAAGCAAACAGATCTATGTCTGGAGTTCCCCATGACACTGTCAATTTCTGAAATACATGAAGATCCAGTTTCCACTCGTGGGGATCCATGATTTGTCTGCTTAATACATCTGCTAGGGAGTTCTGTGCTCCTGGCAGAAACCTTGCCTGAAGAGTCAGTTGCAGGCTTAACGCAGTCTCCCATAAAATCATTGCTTGCCTGCATAGAGGATAAGAATGTGTTCCCCTTGCTTGTTGATGTACCACATGACAGTTGTGTTGTCTGTCAGAATCAACACCTGCCCTGGAAGAAGTAACTCCTTGAACGCCATCAATGCAAACTGGACTGCTAACATCTCCTTCATGTTGATATGTAGATGCTGTAGTCTGGCAGGCCACTTGTCTTGTATCCACTTTCCATTTAGATGAGCTCCCCAAGCAGTGTCCGAGGCATCTGTCGTTAAAATCTGACTCGCCTCTGGCCGGGTCACAGAGAGTCCCTTGTTTAGGTGACATTCCTGAGCCCACCACAAGAATTCCTTTTGAAGGCAAGGTATTATTTGAATGACAGTGTCCAAATCTTGGCAGTGCTGTGTCCATACATTTTGAGATACCATTGCAGCTTCCTCATATGCAGTTTGGCATTGGGAAGCACCAGAATACAAGATGCCATGAACCCTAATGCTTGAAGGACTGTCCTTGCAGTCAGCACGGACTGATGAGATAGTTGATGGAAGTAAAGTGACAGACTCTTTTGTTTGTCCGGGGTTAAAAGGCCATCTGGGCTGCTGTATTCAGTCTCACACCCAGAAAGCACATGTCTTGAGAGGGTACTAGACTGGACTTTATTTCGCTCACACAATACCCTAGGCACCTTAGCACTGCTATGACATATTCCAGATGCTGTAGAAGGTGTTCCTTTTCTTGAGCCAGAATCAGGCAGTCGCCCAAGTAAGGATAAATTTGAATGCCTTGAAGCCTGAAGTAAGCTATCACTGGAGCCAGAACCTTTGTGAATACTCTGGGCGCAGTAGATAAGCCAAAGGGCAATGCAGAGAACTGATAATGAAAATCTCCAGTTCGAAACCGCAGATACTTTCTGCAACTTAGCCTTATGGGCACATGAAGGTAAGCTTCCTTGAGATCCAAAGTTACCATCCAGTGATCCTTGCCCAGCAGAGGTAACAGTTGCTGTAACGTCAACATCTTGAACTTGGGAATGTCCAGATAAGTGTTGAGGATAGATAAATCCAAAATTGGTCTCCACGTGTTCCCCTTCTTTGGTACTAGGAACAGACGAGAATAAAATCCGAAGCCCCTTTCTGACACAGGGACTGGCTGAATAGCCCCTATCTGGAGTAACTGAGAAACTTGCTTGTGAGCCTCTTTTCTTTGTGGAGGAGGAACATCTGGCATGCCTTTGAAAGGGGGCATTGTGTGGAAATAAAATCTGTACCCGTGATGAATGATATCCAGCACCCATCTGTCTTGAGTGATTAAATCCCAATTTTCTTTGAAAAGAGACAATCTTCCTCCCAAAGGAGCTGCCAGACGAGAGTCCACTGGCAGCTGAAAAGGCAGGTCATTGGTTCTGCTTACGAAAGGACTGACCCCTGCCCTCACCAGAAGTCTGAGTAGGTGAACTGTCTGATCTAGGCCTAAACGAACCTTGAGCCCTGCCCCTACCACGTCTAGACCTACCCCTAGACTGGGAACCATAAGCAGGATATGTCCACCCCTTAGCAGGCCAATTTCTACTAAACTTGGAGGCTGCACCTGCAAAAATCTTTAACAGTCTGCATAGACTTAGCTTTGTCCTCCATTTTCTTTAAAACTGCTTCCACAGGCGGTCCAAACAACACATCAGACTGTAAAGGAGCATCCAAAATCCTGGTCTTAACATGCTCAGCTAAATTCTGATCCTTCAACCATGCATGTCTGCGAAGAACAGAACTAGTAGCAGCCACCCTCGAGGAGGCCTGAACAGCATCAAAACCACACTGCAAAGAATGCTTACCCACTTGTTCAGACACATGAACCAAATCCAGCAATTCTTTACACTCAATACCTTCCGCCAAAGCATCCACCTTAGATTTCAATTGTGAAAGGAGATAATTCTGATATTTCAGCATATGAAATTGACAATTCAACGCCCTCATGGCTAGAGTGGAAGAAGTATATACTTTCTTACCCCACCTATCCAAAGCCCTTGCCTCTTTATCAGAGGGTACAGGATTTTTAACCACAGAAGCTTTAACACCTTTAGGCCCCTGAGAAACAGTTTCTGGGTCCGCCCTGGGACTCTTAAACAAGTACTTATGAGCTTCGGGCACCCTATAATATCTATCAGGCTTAACGGGAGCAGGAGGCAAGGAATCAGGGTTCAGAGAAGCCTCTGCAAAAACATCCTCCACCACATTCAACACAGGAGGAATAGCTAAGGGCCTATGCTGGGGCAAAAACAAGAATTCCCTAAGCCTTTTTCTGAAGTCAGAGTAATCTTGGCCTTCCCATTTAAAGTGCTCCCTCATGGAGTGAAGAGTCTCTGAAAATGAAAAATCCTCAGGAGGAGAAGCTGAAGGAGTGGAATCATCCACATCAGAATCAGAATAAGTAGGAAACTCTTGCAAGTCTTCCACAGAAGACTCTGAAGCCTGTGAACACTGTTCAAAACTATCAAACTCCTGTTCCACCCTAGGCCTCTTATCAGGTGGGGGCATAGAACCTCTAATCAGAGTAATCAAATCTTCTGCCATTTTAAGCATATGTTTCTTAGGCACAGAGCCCGAAATGCTAGGAGAAGCCCCTACAGAAGCTGAACTTGGCCTTCCTCTAAAAGAAGCTTTGGCAACAGAAGGAGAGGCCCTAACTACCTTGGGAAGAGAGGGAAGAACAGGTACCTGAGAAGCCCCCTCAGCCTGGCCTACCTCCTGAGAGGGCACATCCTGTAACAGTAAAGTATCTGCCTGAGACTCCATAGAGACTCCTGGCAAAACCTCTGGCTCCCTGAGCCTTCTAAAGGACCGACGTCCGGGACTGCCGGTTCCTCACCCCTAGACTTCACTGTTTTGTCCTTGCGCTTCTTAGATGAAGCAGGCGTCGGAGCATCCGACGGCATAGTATAATTGCAACACTTCCCAAACACTAACCTAGCACAATCAAGCCTCCTCTTAATAGTGCGCTTGTTAAATCTAGCACAAGAGCGGCAACCAACAACGTCGTGCTCAGGCCCTAAACAAGGTATACACAATGTATGATAATCCCTATGCGGTATCTGCTTCCCACAAGAAATACAGTTATTCACTTTTTCTGACATCCGTTAAATACTGAGGCAAGAAAAACCAAAATGTTCTAACGGGTTACTTAGCCAACTCTGTATTCGGTCTGAAACTCCGTTCGAAAATCTCAGAACGCCAACCTGCACTCGCAAAATTGCTTCTGCATCGGACCATGCGGCAAAAAAGACTGAGGAAATGACGTCGGTCATGCGCATTAGTACCCTGACGTTCTGACGTCAGTCTAAGGCGCCATGACCGACGTCAGCCTTATACTCTGGTATTCGGGCCGACTGGGACGCGGACTATACCCAATTGTCAGGACTGCAGCAA
Organism: Protopterus annectens; assembly: GCF_019279795.1. Lineage (NCBI taxonomy): Eukaryota > Metazoa > Chordata > Ceratodontiformes > Protopteridae > Protopterus > Protopterus annectens. The sequence continues at coordinate 1,275,866,979 of NC_056741.1, read as the reverse complement.
GGGAAGACGAAGAACATCTGTGGTGTCTTTTTACTAGCAGTTGTCCTGGAAAGAGTAGGGATCTGAAAGCTGTCAGGGCACTCTGCACAGCTAACATCTCTTGTTGGTTATGTGTAGATGAATTTGACTTTGGCTCCAGTGGCCCTGAATGCATTTGCTGTCCACATGTGCTTTCCCAGGCATAGTCTGATGCATCTGTGGTTAGGGTCTGGGTGCATTGTGGTTGAGAAAATGGCAGTCCCTTGTTGTGGTTGCATGCTTCTGCCCACCAAAGTAACTCTGTCCCTCGTTAATGATAGGAATGACTGTTTCCAGGTCCTGAGAATGTTGGCACCAAAGACTTTTGAAGTACCATTGAAGTTTCCTCATATGCAGTCTTGCATATAGAATTAGCAGTATACATGAAGCCATGAACCCTAGGGCCTGCAATATTTTTCTTGCAGATAGCTGGGTTCTGGTGGCCATTGTTTGAAGTAGGCTGTCAGATGCACTTGTTTTTCTGAAGTGAGGAATGCCATCTGAGATGCTGTGTTCAAGCTTGCTCCCAGGAATGCTATCTTAACTGGGTACCAGTTTTGATTTCTTTTCGTTGGTGTACCCCAAGGAAGTGAGAAGGTGTTTCATAAATGTCAGGTGCTGCAACGGTAAATTCCTGTCTGGCATTCGTCCAAGTACGGGTAACTTTGGATATTTCTCTGCCTGCAGTATGCAATGGCTGGAGCCAGGTATTTTGTGAAAACTCTGGGCACAGTAGGTAAGCCAAAGGGAAGTGCAGAGAACTGATGAGGCATAGTTCCTGCCCTGAAACGTAGATACTTCCTGCAGGACTCCCTTATGGGGATGTGCAGATAGGCTTCTTTTAAGTCTAGGGTGACTAACCAGGCATCCTTGGCTAACATAGGAAGAAGCTGTTGCAGGGTAAGCATTTTCAATTTTGGTACCACCGGGAAGGTGTTGAGAATTGAAAGATCCAGGATCATGCGCCAAGAGCCCTCCTTCCTGGGTACCAGGAAGAGTCTGGAGTAGAAGCCTTGACCCCTCTGTTCTACTAGAACCGGCTGAATAGCTCTGATGTTGAGCAGGGAAAGTACTTGGCTTTGAGACTTTGCCCACTGGTTTGGAGGAAGGTCTGGAAACCAGCTTGGGGTTGGCAGTGAGTGGAAATAAAATTTGTACCCCTGGGATACAATGTTGAGGACCCACCAGTCCTGTGTGATGGACATCCAGTTTTTTACATGAAGGGCAAGTATTTCTCCTACGGGCACAAGCAATTGGGCAGGCCCAGGGAGTGGAGTAAAGAAGTCATTGTGAGTTTTTTCCTTAAGGAGGTGACTTACCACTCCCTGCTTTAGGGATGGGGCACTCCATTGCTTAGATCACTGCATACCCTGAGACTGTAGTCTGGGTGGTCCGTTTCCCCTGGGTCTGGTTTGATAAGGCATGGAGGGGGATAGAAAGGATCACTGTTTGGAAGAGCAATGCCTACTGAATCTAGGGGGTTGCACTTGCAGGAATTCTTTAACAGTTTGCATTGACTTAGCTTTTTCTTCCATCTTAAGAACCTCTTCTGCTTTGGTGCCAAACAAACTGCCCTTGCCCAGAGGAGCGTCTAGTAACTTTGATTTGACATGGTCTGGCAAGGTCTGCTCCTTGAGCCAAGCATGTCTTCTAAGTACAGAGCCAGTGACTGCTGCCCGGCAAGATGCTTCTAGGGCATCAAGCCACACTGCAAAGTATGCTTGCCGACTTGGCTTGCAGAGTGCATAAACTCCTGCATGTCTTTATTTTGTGCACAGTCTGTAAAGGTTGCCACTTTTTGTTTAATAAGTTACGTAATATGTTGCTGGTACTTCAGCATGTGGAACTGACAATTAAATGCCCTAATATAGCAAGAGTTACAGAGGTATATACCTTCTTACCCCATCTGTCCAAAGCTCTGGAATCCCCGTCCGAAGGGGTGGGATTCCTGGCTGTAGTTGCCTTGATACCTTTAGGCCCCTGGGAAATGATCCCTGGATCAGCAGTAGGATTCTTGAAAATAAATTTGTGTAGTACCTGTCTAGTTTCCTAGGGGCAGGAGGTAAAGTGTCAGGAGTAAGACTGGATTCCATAAAATCATCATCATCCAGGACAGGGAGCATTGCTAAAGGCCTGTACTGAGGCAACTCTAGGAATTCTCTGAGTCTCTTTTTGGACTGAGGACAGTCTTGGCATTCCCAGTGGAAATGCTCTCTTAAGGTATGCAAGGTTTCACCAAAAGAAAAATCCTCTGGAGGGGAGACAGAGGGAATGGTTTCCTCTGCATCTGAATCCTCAAGCAGATAAGGGCATGTCTTCATAATCAGAAATCTGAGTCATTGGCTTCCTGGTCTGTAGAAGCTGTAGGGGGCTGGTCTCTTTCTCCTAGCAGGGAAAGGCTGACTTCCCCCCTAAGCAGCGTAATAAGGTCTTCTGCCATTCTAAGCATTTGTTTTTGTGGCATGGGAGCAGGTGCATGCACTTTGGTCATCGGTTTTCTAGGTGTAGTGCATACTCTGGGCCTAAGAAACTCGGTAGATTTGGTTAAAAAAGAAGTCAGTTTGAGTCGAACATCGGTTGAGCAAAGAACTGCCTCAGAAGCCGGTGCCTGCACAGCGGCTCCGGACCCATGCAAGGTAGAGACATCCACAGGTTCCATAGCTGAAGAGTCTAGCGGCATACTGGACTCTGAATGGGTCTCGGTAGAGGCATGTGAATCCACTGGAGCGGGTATCATGGGCTGCGAAAGCGCCTCACTGAGTACCGGCGACTAGCTTAACGGAAGCGTCGTTGGCAGCTTTGGACCTATGCAATCTGTCTCGGTCTTTATCCTTACATTTTTTCAGAATATCAGTAGTCGGATGGCTTAACGAAGCAATTTCAGAATACGGAGATAGAGAGCAAAAGAATTTAGCGAGAAAGAGCCCTACGACAAATTGTTCGGTCATTAAACAAGGCACAAAACCGACAGTGGTCTGGGCCTAAACAGTTGACGCAGTAAGAATGAAAATCTCAGAGGTATTTGCTTTCCACAGGCAAGACAATTAACTTTTTCTTATATCAGTTAGAGCAAGAAAAAAGTATCCAATGGGATAACTTGGCTTTAGAAGACTTCAGGATTATTCAATTCGTAAACGAAAATTCAGGTAGCGGCCGACCAGCACTTACGAACTGCTTCTGCTTCAGGCTCCTCTCCAAGAAAGACTGATGTAATGGCGTCGGATGCCTGTTTTTATACCCCTAACGACCTGACGTCAGTCCTGGAGCGGCAGCATCCGATGCAGAAACACTAAGTCTCTGGTATCTGGGCCGACTGAGGGCTACCTGCAGGCAGATAACCCAAGTGTGATGACTGCAACAGTAAAACACAAAGAGCATTGGTGCACACACAGCCTACTTAGACCAGGCTAAGGCATTCAATGCAATAGTTAAACTCACCAAACTAGGCATAAACCCCTACATAACCTGGACTGCCAGCTGGCTCACAGACAGAAGTCGGGAATGGTGATGCCACCTCCACTAAGACACTGGTCATCAGCAGAGTACCTCAGCACTGCATGCTGGGACCCCTATTTGGCATCTACTTCTCGGAGGTAAAGGCTAATATCAAGGAACTTTGGTTGACCAAGTCTGTAGATTACTGCAAATTGGGAGATATCACAGATTCCCCCATGACACAAACATCTTACAAGAGTGTCTAACAGACAAATAAATGACTGGTGCCAGTCACAGAATAAAACTCAATGCCAAGAAATGTGTTAGTACCTTTTGAGAAAATTGCCACCCAGGCTAATTACTCAAACAGGACAGCCCTACAGCTGACCCAGGAGTCAGGGACATATGTAGACAGAAATCTGGTCTTTAACCACAATGTGGCCACGGTAGTAAGAAAATCTTTCTATAGCACCTAAACTTGTAAGGGCATAGCATCCAGGCCCAAGGAAATCATAGCATCAGTTTAGCCCCTCCTTATCAGACCCATCATCCAGTAAAATGCCTCTTCAGCATCTACCTGACTGGACATGCAACAGCTGGAATACCCACAAAAGGTTTCCTACCAGCAGAATCCAGGGTACAAACAATGTCCTATACGGATCACCTTACACCCCTGCCTCTATGCTGTCTCCTACAGGTTAATGAGAGACGCTCTGTGCCTGGCATAGAAAGTACAGTTGTGTACACTTACCATAAATGTATATGTTCGAGTGTATTCACTGTTGCAGTCATCACATTTGGGTAGATTCCCAAAGCTAAGGATGGGAGGAGGAATTCAGATAGCATTAGGACCAGCTATAAGGGCCCTACAAGACAGCAGTGGCAAAGCCAGCTCTGGATTTCGAGAAAATTGGCAAATGGTAATGCTTGGTGAAAATATGTACAGAACTCCAGGTAGCAGCTTCTAGGATGTCTCTGGTAGGGACACCTCTGAGAAAGGCTGTAGAGGTAGATGCAGCCCTGGTTTAATGGGGTCTAATCCCTTGTGGGATAGGTTTTTCATGGCGCTTATAGCAGAGGTGAATGCAATGGCCTATCCATTTGGAGATGGTTCGCTTTGAAATAGCCTTCCCCTCTGTCCCTGCAGCAAATGCCACCAGCAGTTGTTCAGAATTCCTTTGAGGTTTAGACCTGTCCAAGTAGAATCTAAGTTGTCTGTGCACATCTAAGGAGTGCAGTATCGTTCCCCTTTGTTCTGTGGATTAGGCAAATGAATGGACTGATTGAAGGCCACACTGAATACCTCCTTTGGCATGAAAGAGGGATTGGTCCTGAAGGACACCCTGTCCGCATGAAAGATGATGAAAGGCGCCACTGCCATAAGGGCCTGTAACTCAGATAACCTTATTGCTGAAGTGAATGCTAAAAGGGAAGCAGTTTTCCAAGAAAGGAATTTTAAATCTGCAGTAGCAGCTGGCTCGAAAGGAGGAAGGGCGAGTTTCTCCAATACAAAGTTAAGGTCCCAGGCTGGAGTTGGAGCTCTCCTGGGTGGTCTTAAATTTTTAGCCCCTCTGAGGAACTGCTTGAGCAGTGGAAGAGAGAAAAGGGGAGGTTCAGTGTTATAATGAGCTGAAATGGCTGAGGCGTGAACTTTTTATTGAGGAAAGAGACAGGCCCTTGTGAAACATCTCAATTAAGTATTGTAAAATCTGAGGTAAATTGGGCACTGCTGTGCTCAACCCTTGAGATTGGTTCCAGGCACAGAATCTTTTCCATTTTTCAATTTTCTAGTACTAGGCCTCCTTGCCTCTAAAATGACATCCATCACTGGTTTACTGAGGGATGGTACAGGAGAGCTTAGGTAATAAGCCAGGCTGCTAGGTTCAGTGTTTGAAGCTGAGGGTGCAGAATCTGGTTCTCCTGCTGAGACAGCAGGGTAGGAGTCTGAGGCAGGTTCCATGGGGCCAACAGTGGCCCTGCACAGGAGGGGGTACACCAGTGTTGGCATGGCCAGGCTGGTGCAATCAAAATCATCCTTGGTTTGTCTCGTTTGATCTTTAGTAGTACTTTGGAGAGCAGAGGCAGAGGAGGAAAGACATAAACTGATAGGTTTTTCCAGCTGAAGGACAGAGCATCCACTTTCCAAGCTTGTCTAAGGGGAATCCTTGCACAATTTTTTTTCAATTGAAAGTTCTGGAGGGAGGCAAACAGATCTATATCTGGGCTTCCCCATTTGCTTGTCAACATGTTGAAAATCCTTGGTTCCAGTTTCCGCTCATGTGGGTCCATGAGGGTTCTGCTTAGTCCATCTGCCAATGTATTTAGTTTTCCTGGCAGGAATTAAGCTTGTAGATGTACTTGGTAGCTCAAGGCCGTGTTCCACAATGCCATGGCTAGTCTGCAGAAGGGGTAAGAATTTGTACCCTCCTGCTTGTTTATGTACCACATAACAGTGGTGTTATCAGTCTTTACCATTAATTGCCCTGGAAGAATGTGGTCCTTGAAGGCTGTCAGAGCATTCTGTACAGCTAACATTTCTTTATGACTGATGTGAAGGTGCATTTGAATTGGGTTCCATTTGCCCTGAATGCACTTCCCTGCCGGGTGAGCCACCCCATGCATAGTCTGATGCATCTGTTAGGGTTTGGGCGGCATGGGGTAGTGTGAATGACAGTCCCTTGTTTTGGTGGCAGGCCTCTGCCCACCAAAGGAACTCGAGGCGTAGAGAAAGAATGATAGGAATCATTGCTTCTAGATCCTGAGAATGTTGAAGTACAGTTTTGTACCTACCATAAATGTAGATGTTCGAGTGCTAATACAGCTGCAGTAATTACAGATGGGGTTCTCTGCCGTCAGGCGGGTCCTCGGTCGGCCGAATTCCAAAGTCTAGGTCCGGCGTCGGTTGTTGTCGCTTTCTTTCCTGACGTCAGTGCGACAGGAGTATATAAGACACAGCCGACGCCATTTTCTTCAGTCTTTCTTGCCCCAGATGTCAGGTGCCCCCAGAAGGAAGGCAATACATAAATTATATATATAATCATGCAATGCAATATAATCTAAAATCAGTAGTTGCAAGCAAATACACCATTGAAGGATAACCCAATCAGGTTGTATGAGGAGGTGTTAGCCACTAGGCCTTTACCAAGAGGGGAAGGAGGGAGGGAAACCTGTACTGCAGCTGTATTAGCACTCGAACATCTGCATTTATGGTAGGTACAAAACTGTACTATGTTCATCGTGCATACAGCTGCAGTAATTACAGATGGGTAGAATCCCAAAGCTACGCACAGGGTGGTAGGCACTAGGTGGAACTGGGAGGAGCCAGAATGCCCTGCAACACAGCAGTGGCAAAGCCTGCTCTAGTTTTGGAGTATAAAGGCAGGTGGTAGTGTTTTGTGAAGGTATGCACAGAACTCCAAGTGGCTGCCTCCAAAATATCTTTGGTAGGGACTCCTCTGAGGAAGGCTGTAGAGGTAGCTGTGGCCCTTGTGGAGTGGGATCTGATGCCTGTAGGAACAGATTTGCCATGAAAGGAGTAACAAAACCGTATGCAGTGGCCTATCCATTTTGAAATTGTCTGTTTGGAAATTGGCTTCCCTTGAGCTCCTACAGCATAGGACATAAAGAGTTGTTCCGATTTCCTGAAAGGCTTTGTTCTGTTCAAATAGTAACGTAGCTGTCTATGGATGTCTAAGGAATGTAGCAGCCTTTCCCCTTTGTTTTGAGGACTGGGGTAAAAGGTAGGTAAGTGTATGGCCTAATTTAAAGCTACCCTGGATACTACCTTAGGCATAAATGACGGGTTGGTTCGTAGGGAAACCCTGTCCTGATGGAAGATGAGAAAGGGCTGCACAGCCATGAGGGCTTGTAGTTCTGAAACCCTACGAGCTGAGGTAATGGCCAGAAGGAAAGCTGTTTTCCAGGACAAATATTGCAAATCGGCTGAGGCAGCTGGTTCAAAGGGAGGCAATGTTAATTTTTCTAGAATGTAATTAAGATCCCAGGCTGGTATTGGTTGTTTCCTTGGAGGTCTTATATTCTTAGCCCCTCTGAGGAACAGTCTTAAGAGTGGGTGAGAGAATAAGGGTGGATCAGTGTTGTATTCTGCAGAAATGGCTGAGGCATGAATTTTGATGGAGGAAAATGAAAGTCCACTGTTCAACAGTTCAGCTAGATACTGTAATATCTGAGACAAATTCAGTTTTCTAGGATCCTGGCCTTTTTTCTCATTCCAAGCGCAAAACCGTTTCCATTTTGCGGAGTAAGCCTTTCTAGTAGATGGCCTTCTGGCCTCCAAAATGACATCCTGCACCTCTTTGGAGAGTAGGGTCTGTTGTGGTGTTAAGGAATTTTTCATGCAGCCAGATTGAGTGTTTTCAGCTGACTGTGAAGAGTTTTGTAGCTGTGTTGAGTCAGTAGAAGAGGCATTAGAGGTAGAGTCCAGGGAGGAGTATGTGTTAGGCTCCTCAGGAGTGGGTACCAGTGTTGTCTTGGCCAGTCTGGAGCAATCAGTATCATCTTCGGTCTGTCTGCTCTTGCTTTCAAGAGCACCTTGGGCAGAAGAGGCAAAGGTGGGAAGGCGTAAACTGTCCGTGCTGCCCAACTGAAAGAAAGGGCGTCCACTCTCCAGGCCTTTGGATGGAAGGTCCTTGAGCAGAAATTTGTCAATTGATGATTCCTGTGGGAGGCAAAGAGATCTATGTCTGGCCTTCCCCACGCTTGGATTATCTTTGTAAACACTTGAGAATGCAACTTCCATTCGTGTGGGTCTGTCATATTTCTGCTTAGATTGTCTGCCAGCGTATTTTCCAATCCTGGCAGGTACTGTGCTTGAAGTTCGATTTGCCATTCCAGAGCCAAGTTCCAAAGTGACATGGCTAGCCTGCACAGGGGGTATGAATGTGTTCCTCCTTGTTTGTTTATGTACCACATTACTGTGGTGTTGTCTGTTCTTATCAATAATTGCCCTGGATGCAGGAGGTCCTTGAAAGCTGTAATTGCATTTATCACTGCTAGCATTTCCTTTTGATTGATGTGAAGGTGCTTTTCCTTTTGGGACCAATTGCCCTGAATGCACCGGTCTGTCATGTGTGCCCCCCAGGCGTAGTCTGAGGTGTCTGTTGTGATGACTTGATTTGCTTGAGGCTTGCAGAATAGTAGACCTGTGTTTGTTTGGCATGCTTGGGCCCACCATAGAAATTCCTTTTGCAAACATGGGATTATTGGTATTGTTTCCAAACTGTGGCTGTGTTGAGACCATAGGTTTTTTAGGTACCATTGAAGTTTCCTCATATGCAACTTTGCACATGGGATTAGAAGAATGCAAGATGCCATGAAGCCCAGAGCCTGCAGGATTTTCCTTGCAGTTAGCCTGGTACAATTTGCTAGTATTTTGAAGTACTGAGTTAGTTGCCCCTGTTTTTCTGGCGTAAGATAGGCCATCTGGGTGTTTGTGTCCAAGTTGGCACCCAGGAAAGTTATTTTCTGAGATGGTGTTAGCCTGGATTTCTCTTTGTTGACTGTGTATCCCAGAGAATTCAATAACCGTGTTACATAAGCCAGATGTTCCAGAAGTATGTTTGCTGTCCGCTTGGATCAGGCAATCGTCCAAATAAGGGTAAATTTGTATCCCTTGAAGTCTGCAGTAGGCAATTACTGATGCCAGGCATTTCGTGAATACTCTGGGCGCAGTAGATAAGCCAAAGGGCAATGCAGAGAATTGATAGTGGATTGAACCTGCAAGAAATCTGAGGTATCTTCTGCAGCTTTGTCTGATTGGGACATGCAGGTATGCCTCCTTGAGGTCCAATGTTACCAGCCAAAACTCCTTGCCCAGCACGGGAAGAAGCTGCTGTAAGATGAGCATCTTGAATTTTGGTACGAGTAGAAATGTGTTTAGGATGGATAAGTCCAAAATGGGTCTCCAGTCGGTTCCTTTCCTTGGTACCAGGAATAGTCTGGAATAAAAACCTTGACCTTGTTCGTGAGTAGGTACCTCTTGAATAGCTTTCATGTCCATGAGCTTTGAAACTTGTATTTGAGCCTCTGCCCTTTGACTGTGTGGCAGGTTCGGCATGCCTCTCATTTTTTGGAAGAGTGTGAAAATGAAATCTGCAGCCTCTGTTTATAAAGTCCAGGATCCATTTGTCTGTTGTGATAATATGCCAATTTCTTGTAAATAATGCCAGCTTTCCTCCCAAGGGTGCTGCCAGCTGAGACTTGCTTGGCATGAAAAGGGGAAAGTCATTGGGTTTGTTTCCTGTATTGTTGTGCACTGTCTTCGCCACCTCTTGGTGCTGGAGTTTGCCATTGTCTGCCTCTATATGATCCTTGAGATTGTCCTCTGCCCCTTGTACGCCTGTATTTACCTCTTTGGGGCTTGTCCGTGGCTGGAAAGGACCAGGTTTTAGAAGGCCAATTTCTGCTATAACGTGGTGGTTGAACCTGTAGAAAAGCTTTGACAGTTTGCATAGATTTAGCTTTTTCTTCCATTTTCCGTAGTATCTCCTCAGCATTAGTACCAAATAATACATCCTTTTGTAAAGGAGCATCTAGTAGTTTGGCTTTAACATGATCAGGCAAGGTTTGTTCCCTAAGCCAGGCATGCCTACGAATGACTGATCCTGTAACAGCAGCTCTACTTGAGGCCTCTAGAGCATCATAGCCACATTGTAAGGTGTGTTTATCCACTTGTTCTGCACTATGCATCATATCCTGCAACTCCTTCAAATCTAGTTGTTCAGGTTGTGACATTTTATTCCTTAATTGTGATAACAGAAACTGCTGATATTTAAGCATATGGAACTGACAATTTAAGGCCCTCATGGCTAGGGTGGCAGAGGTATATACCTTTTTTCCCCACCTTTCTAAGGATCTAGACACTCTTTCGGAAGGTAGTGGATTCTTAGCAGTAGAGGCCTTCATTCCCTTGGGGCCTTGAGAAATGGTTTCAGGGTCAGCATTATGGCTTTTGTAAAGAAATTGGTGAGAGTTAGGAACTCTGTAGTACCTATCAGGCTTGACTGGGGCAGGAGGCAGGGAATCCGGATTAAGGCAAGCCTCCGAGTAAACATCATCAAGTATGTCCAAGACAGGAGGTATCGCCAGAGTCTGTGCTGAGGTAGCAAAAGAAATTCCCCAAGTCTTTTCTTGGAATCAGAAAAGTCTTGGCCTTCCCAATGGAAGTGTTCCCTTAAGGTATGCAAGGTTTCCCCAAAAGAAAAATCCTTTGGGGGAGATACAGAAGGAATGGACTGCTCTGTATCAGAATCTTCAAAAGGGGAGTACGAGTGTTCCTCTTCATCAGAATGTTCTGAAATAATGGAGCCCTGGTCAGAAGAGGGAGAATCATCCTCCACTCTGGGTCTCTTGTCTGGAGGGGGTTGGGAACCCCTGATAAGAGTAATTAAATCCTTAGCCATTTTTAGCACCTGCTTTTTAGGCATGGGGCCTGGAGATGGGCCCTGTGCAACAGGCCTCTTGGGACGCATGGCTGATTTGGACTTAGTAAAGGCCTTTATGGAAAAGGAAGATGAGGGTCTAAAAACACCATGGGTAGAAGTGGACCTGTCCACATTAGGAGGCTCAACACTCACAGTGGCTTCAGTAGCTGTAGTCTGGGTATGGGCCGAGGCACCTGCGGTCTCGGTTACAGAAGACATCGCCAGAGAAGTGTCGTCGGTAGTCAGGGGCTGCGTAGGCACCTCGCTGAGAACAGGACCACGTGTAGCCGGTTTTGGCGTGGTGTCGGTGGATACCGCGGACCTCGCGTGTCGGTCTTTGTCCTTGCGTTTTTTGGACAAAACGGTAGTCGGAGTCTCAGACGACATTTTATAATCAAAAGCTTTACCAAAAAAGTGCTGGGCAAACTCCGCCCGACGCTTAATAGTGCGTTTATTGAAAGTAGCGCAAAAGCGACAGCCCGAGATGTCGTGGTCTGGGCCTAAACAAGGTATGCAGAGGGAAGGGAAATCCTTATGCGGTATTTGCTTCCCACAGGAAATACAATTGTTAACTTTGTCTGACATCGGTCTGAGGCAAGAAAAGTTTCTAACGGGTACTTAGCTTTAAAGACGACTTCGGTTTCCAAATTTTCGTAATTTCAGGAGCTGGCCGACCGGCACTTGCGAACTGCTTCTGCTTCGGGCACCGTGCGGCAAAAAAGACTGAAGAAAATGGCGTCGGCTGTGTCTTGTATACCCCTGTCGCACTGACGTCAGGAAAGAAAGCGACAACAACCGACGCCGGACCTAGACTTTGGAATTCGGCCGACCGAGGACCCGCCTGACGGCAGAGAACCCCATCTGTAATTACTGCAGCTGTATGCACGATGAACATCACCATAGGCTTTTTAGATACCATTGTAGTTTCCTCATATGCAGTCTTGCATATGGAATTAGAAGAATGCAGGAGGCCATGAACCCAAAGGCTTGTAGTATTTGCCTTGCAGATAGAGTGTTTGTGGCCACTTGAAGTAGCTTGTCAAGTGAATTTGTTTCTCTGGTGTGAGGAAAGCTATCTGGGAAGTTGTATTCAAGCTTGCTCCCAGGAATATAATTTGCCGACAGGGTACCAGGTGTGATTTATTTTCGTTTATGGTGTACCCACACAAGTTAGCACCCTCTGTACAAAAGCCAGATGATTCAAAAGTATGTCCTGGTTTTCTGCCTGTATTAGACACTTGTCCAGGTATTGTTATATTTGAATATTTCTTTGTCTGCAAAATGCAATAACTGGAGCTAGGCACTTTATGAATACCCTGGGCACAGTAGACAAGTCAAAGGGCAGTGAAGGGAACTGATAGTGCATGTAGCCTGCTTTGAACTTTAGGTATCTTCTGCAAGATACCCCGATTGTGATGTGCAGGTATGCTTCCGTTAAAATTTAGTGTTGCCAACCAGGAATCTTTGCTTAGCATAGGAAGCAACTGGTGAAGAGTCAGCATCTTGAAATTTTGGAATCACCAAAAAGGTGTTTAGAGTAGGCAGGTCCACGATAGGATGCCATGAATTGTCTTTTCTGGGTACCAGGAAAATTAGAGTAGAAACCTTGTCCCTTTTTCTCTTCTGGTACCAGTTGAATAGCATTAGTGTGAATCGAAGCTCCGATAACCAAAAAACACCGAGCTACTCAAAAAACATAGCTTTATTCTTCAAACCAGTTTCGGCAAAAAATGCCTTCATCAGTGAAAGATAATCAGCATTACAAAGCCAGAAAGTACATTAGCATATATAGACATCCCCAACCAATAGGAAACATGGTATATTCCCGCACCCAAACGCCATTAACATATACATAAAGTGACTGGATAATATAAAGTTGCACCAAAACTGTGATAAGGGCTAGTGAAAAACATTACAAAAATGATATGTAATCATATATACAGAAAATAGATTCAGAGGATGAGCAAAGATAATGATTATATACACATTAATAATAGAATAGTGCATGATAAAGAATCAGAAAGCTTTGCCTTGAAAAAAATAATACCAAGATCCAAGTTAGGATCATGAAAATAAAATTTTGTTACAGATATCAGTTCTTTGTAATGCTGATTATCTTAAACTGATGAAGGGATTTTTTGCCGAAACCGGTTTGAAGAATAAAGCTATGTTTTTTGAGTAGCTCGTTGGTGTTTTTTGGTTATCAGAGCTTCGATTCACACTAATGCTGGCCAACTGTTTTATTGGTATTTTCGGGCCGTGCAGATCCTACGTGCACAGCACAGTGTTCAGTTACCAATTGAATAGCCCCTATGCTTAAGAGAGAGCACTTGCTTTTGGGCCTCTGCCCACTGCTTTGGAGGTAGATCTGGCCAACTGCTTGGAGTTGGTGATGTGTGCAAGTGAAATCTGTATCCTTGGGACACTACATTTAAAAACCCATTTGTCTTGGGTAATGAGTCCCCAGTTCTTTGCATGAAGTGTAAACTTTCCCCCCAAAGGAGAAGTCAGTTGAGAGAAGTGCTTGGAAGTTTTAAAAAAAGTCATTGAGACAGTTTACCATTGGGGGAGTTTTATTACTCCCAAATTTGGGAGTGGAGGCCCCCCCCACTGCTTAGTCCTGTGCACCTCTGGGACTGAAGCCTGGGTGCTCTGCTGGATCTGGGTTTGGACTGAGAAGGTCTGGAAGAGGCAGGGAAGGACCAATTAGAAGGCCAATGCCTACTAAATCTTGGAGGTTGTACTTGTAAAAAGTCTAACAGTTTGCATAGATTTAGCTTTTTCCTCCATCTTTTTAAGAACTTCTTCTGCCTTGTTGCCAAACAGGTGGCCCCGATTTAAGGGAGCATCCAGTAATTTCACTTTAACATGATCTAGCAAGGATTGCTCCTTAAGCCAAGCATGCCTTCTAAGTACAGACCCAGTTACCCGGGCCCTGCAAGATGCCTCTAGTGAATCAAAACCACAGTGCAATGTATGTTTACCAACTTGTTCAGGAGAATGCATAAAATCCTGTAAATTCTTATATTCAGCACAATCAGGAATCAACATCATTTTCTGTTTAAGCAATTCAATAATATGCAGCTGATACGTTAACATATGAAACTGGCAATTCAAGGCCCTAATGGCCAAAATTGCAGAAGTGTATACCTTCTTACCCCATCTATCCAGTGCCCTGGAGTCTCTATCAGAGGGAGTAGTATTTTTATCAGTAGTAGGTTTAATGCCCTTGGGTCCCTGTGAAATGGTTTCAGGATCCGCAGTAGGATTTTTGAAAAGTAACTTGAGAGTCAGGAACCCTGTAATACAAATCAGGTTTTCTGGAAGCAAGAGGTAGAGAGTCAGTGGCCATGCTAGATTCCGAAAAGGCATCCTCAACAATGCCCAGTACAGGAGGTATAGCTAAAGGCCTGTGTTGGGGCAGGAGTAAGAAATCCCTAAGCCTCTTTTTAGAATCAGAGAAATCCTGACTTTCCCAACGAAAAAGATCCCTGAGAGTATGCAAGGTTACACCAAAAGAGAAATCCTCTTGGGGGAAGCAGAGGGAATAGAGTCCTCAGCATCAGAATCCTTACAGGTAAATAAGGGTAAATCCTGGTCACCAGAAGAGACAAATTTCAGAATCCTGGTCAGAAGTATCGTAAGCAAAATCGGTCCTAGGTATCTTAGTGGGGAAAGGTTGGCTTCCCCTAATTAAAGTAATAAGGTCTTCAGCCATTCTTACTTGTTTTGTAGGCATAGAGGCCTGACCATGCGGTCTGGGCATCTGTTTCCTAGGCACGGTTAGAGTTTTAGGCCTAGAAGAAGAAGATGGCATTGATTTAATATGCAAGTCAGTAGGCCTGAATACACACAGAAGCCGGTGCCTGCACAGCGGCTCCGGACCCATCCAAGGTACAGACATCTGCAGGTTCCACAGTTGAAGCATCTTGCGGCATACCGGACAATGAATGGGTCTCAGTAGAGGCCTGCGAATCTAAAGTAGTGGGTACCAGGGGCTGCAAAAGCGCCTCACTGAGTACTGGCGAACTGGGCGGCCTTTGTCTTTATCTTTGCGTTTTTTCAGAATGTCGGTAGTCGGATGGCTTACCAAAGACATATCAGGATAATTGAACCGAGCACCAAAAAATTTAGAAGTGCAAATATATCGATGACGGATAGTTTGTGGTTTAAATAAGGCACAAAACCGACAGCGAGGTACATCGTGGTCAGGGCTTAGGCAAGGAATACAGTATGAATGAAAATCTTTATGAGGTATTTGCTTTCCACAAGAAATGCGACTATTTACTTTTACTGACATCTGTTTAGAGCAAGAAAAAGTTTCCCCAACGGGGTACTTAGCTTTTAGTTGAAGACTTCGGTTCTGAAACTCGAAAACGAAAATTTCAAGAGTCGGACGACCTGCACTTGCGAACTGCTTCTGCTTCGGGCACCGCACGGCAAGAAAGACTGGTGTGTAATGATGTCGGTTGCATGTTTTATACCCCTGATGACCTGACATCATGGAAGAAGAGACAGCAACCAACGTAGGACCCAAGACTTTTTAATCAGGCCAACTGAGGGCTACTGCAAGCAGATAACCCAAATGTAATGACTGCAACAGTGAAACACAAAGAACATCTGTAGATTAAGTTGGTAGGTCAAGGCTGTGTTCCAGAGAGCCATGGCTAGTCTGCAGAGGGGGGGTATGAATGGATACCCCCCCTGCTTATGTACCACGTAAGTGGTGTCAGTCTTTACCATTAACTGTCCTGGAAGAACATGGTCCTTGAAGGCTGTCAGAGCATTCTGTACAGCTGACATTTCTTTTTGATTGATATGCAGGTGCATTTGACTTGGGTTCCATTTGCCCTGAATGCACTTCCCTACCAGATGAGCCCGACATGCATAGTCTGATGCGTCTGTTAGGGTTTGAGCGCAGGGGATAAAATGAATGGTAGTCCCTTGTTTTGGTGACAGGTCTCTGCCCAACAAAGGAATTCTAACCATAGGCAAGGTATGATAGGAATTATTGCTTCTAGATCCTGAGAAAGTTGACATCATAGACTTTTAAGATACCATTGTAGTTTCCTCATATGCAGTCTTGCATATCGAATTAGTAGAATGCACGAGGCCATGAACCCCAAGGCTTGCAGTATTTGCCTTGCAGATAACGGGGTTTTTGTGGTCACTAGTTTGAAGTAAGCTGTCAAATGAATTTGTTTCTCTGGTGTGAGGAAATCCATCTGGGAAGCTGTACTCAAGCTTGCTCCCAGGAATATAATTTGACAGGGTACTAGCTGTGATTTCTTTTCGTTTATGGTGTACCCCAGACAAGTTAACACCTTTTGTACAAATGCCAGATGATTCAGAAGTATGTCCTGGCTTTCTGCCTGAATTAGACAATCGTCCAGGTATGGGTATATCTGAATATTTCTTTGCCTGCAAAATGCAATGACTGGAGCTAGGCACTTTGTTAATATCCTGGGCGCAGTTGATAAGCCAAAGGGCAGTGCAGAGAACTGATAGTGCATGTAGCCTGCTTTGAAGAGTAGGTATTTTCTGCAAGATTCCCCGATTGGGATGTGCAGCTAGGCTTCTTTTAAATCCAGTGTTGCCAACCACGCATCTTTGCCTTACATGGGAAGCAACTGGTGAAGAGATAGCATCTTAAATTTTGGAATCACCAAAAAGGTATTTAGGATAGACAGGTCCAGGATAGGACGCCACGAGTTGTCTTCTGGGTACCAAGAAATGTCTCGAGTAGAAACCTTGTCCCTTTTCCTCTTCTGGTACAGTCTGAATAGCCTTTAATCTTAAGAGAGAGAGTACTTGCTTTTGAGCTTCTGCCACTGATTTGGGGGTAGATCTGGCCAATCTTTGGGGTTGGTAACGTGTGGAAGTGAAATCTGTATCCTTGGGAAACTGTTTAAAACCCATTTGTTCTGGGTAATGAGTTCCCAGTTTTTTGCTTGCAGAGCAATCTTTCCCCCTAAAGGAGCAGTCAGTTGAGAAGTGCTTGGAAGTTTTTAAGTCAAGTCATTGAGACAGCTTACCATAGTGGGGAGTCTTACTACTCCCTGATTTGGAAGTGGGAGCCCCCCACTGCTTAGTCCTGTGTGTACCCTGGGAATGAAGCCTGGGTGTTCTGCTGGGACTGGGTTTGAACTGAGAAGACCTGGAAGAGGCAGGAAAGGACCAATTTTTTGAGGGCCAATGCCTACTAAATCTAGGAGGCTGCACTCGTAAGAAATCTTTAACAGTTTGCATAGATTAGCTTTTTCCTCCTTTTTAAGAACAACTTCTGCTTTGTCGCTTAACAGGCGGTCCTGATTTAAGGGCGCATCCAGCAATTTAGTTTTAACATGATCTGGCAAAGATTGCTCCTTAAGCCAAGCATGCCTTCCAAGTACAGACCAGGTGACAGCAGCCCTGCAAGATGCCTCTAGTGAATCAAAACCACATTGCAATGTATGTTTACCAACCTGTTCAGCAGAATGCATTAAATCCTGTAAATTCTTATATTCAGCACAATCGGGTATCAACATCATTTGCTGTTTAAGCAATCCAATAATATGCTGCTGATACTTTAACATATGAAACTGGCAATTTAAGGCCCTGATGGCCAAGGTTGCAAAGGTGTATACCCTTCTTACCCCATCTATCCAGGGCCCTGGAATCTCTATCAGAGGGGGTAGGATTTTTGGCAGTAGTAGCCTTAATGCCCTTGGGTCCCTGTGAAATCGTCTCAGGATCCGCAGTAGGATTTTTAAAAAGGAACTTGTGAGAATCAGGAGCCCTGTAATAGCTATCAGGTTTTCTGGGAGCAGGAGGTAAAGAGTCAGGGGCCAAGCTAGATTCCGAAAAGGCATCATCAACAATGTCAAGCACAGGAGGGATAGCTAAAGGCCTGTGTTGGGGCAGGAGTAAGAAATCTCTAAGCCTCTTTTTAGAATCAGAGTAATCCTGGCTCTCTCAGTGAAAATGCTCCCTGAGAGTATGTAAGGTTTCACCAAAAGAAAAATCCTCTGGGGGAGAAGCAGAGGGAATAGAGTCCTCTGCATCAGAATCCTCATAGGTAGATAAGGGTAAATCCTGGTCATCAGAGGAGACAAATTTCAGAATCCTGGTCAGAAGTATAAGCAAATTCAGTCCTGGGTCTCAGAGGGGGAAGGTTGGCTTCCCCTGATTAAAGTAATAAGGTCTTCAGCCATTCTTATTTGTTTTTTTAGGCATAGAGGCCTGACCATGTGGTCTGGGCATCGGTTTCCTAAGCATGGTTTAAGTTTTAGGCCTAGAAGAAGAAGATGGCGTTGGTTTAATATGCAAGTCATTAGGCCTGAATACACCCTCAGAGGTCGGTGCCTGCACAGTGGCTCCAGACCCATCCAAGGTACAGACATCCGCAGGTTCCACAGTTGAAGCATCTCGCGGCATACCGGACTCCGAATGGGTCTCAGTAGAGGCCTGCGAATCTGAAGTAGCATGTATCAGGGGCTGCGAAAGCGCCTGAGTACTGGTGAACTGGCAACTATCTTAGGAGAAGCATCATCGGCAGCTTTGGACCTAGGCGGCCTGTCTCTGTCTTTATCTTTGCGTTTTTTCGGAATGTCGGTAGTCAGGTGGCTTGCTGAAGACATATCTGGATAATTGAACAGAGCACCAAAATATGTAGAAGCGAAAATGTACTGACGACGAATAGTTTATGGTTTAAATAAGGCACAAAACCATCAGTGAGGTACGTCGTGGTCAGGGCCTAGGCATGGAACACAGTACAAATGAAAATCTTTGAGGTATTTGCTTTCCACAAGAAATACAATTATTGACATCAGTTTAGAGGAAGAAAAAGTTTCCCCGATGGGGTACTTAGCTTTAGTTGAAGACTTTGGTCCTGAAACTCGAAAACAAAAATTTCAGGAGTCGGCCGACCGGTACATGCGAACTGCTTCTGCTTCGGGCACCGCACAGCAAGAAAGACTGATGTAATGGCATTGGCTGCATGCTTTATACCCCTGACTACCTGACGTCACGGAAGATGAGACCGCAACTGACGCAGGATCCAAGACTTTGATAATTAGGCCGACTGAGGGCTACTGCAAGCAGATAACCCAAATGTGATGACTGCAACAGTGAAACACAAATAACATCGCATCCTCTGATCC
This sequence comes from Protopterus annectens, assembly GCF_019279795.1. Taxonomy (NCBI): domain Eukaryota; kingdom Metazoa; phylum Chordata; order Ceratodontiformes; family Protopteridae; genus Protopterus; species Protopterus annectens. The sequence continues at coordinate 1,275,847,943 of NC_056741.1, read as the reverse complement.
AGCTCTGACTGAATTTTTGAACATTCGCAAAGTAAACAGCAAAGATGTGGTAAAAGTGCCCAAAACGCAGCTAATAATCCAAAATTAGGCACCAGAAACCAGCAGTTCCAACACACAAGTAATTTAATGTTCAAACACAGCAAAAGGATCACACATCTTGGTAATTAATTGAATCACTGATTTCATTGGTCTATTCAAACAGAAAAAGTTATTTAACTAGGCAATTATGATGCATTTGCCCAGCTGATTAAGTTCTATGTGACGAAAACGTAAGGGGAATTTTTTATCAGCATTTATGTTATATGTGGATGTGTGTTCCTTTTGCTGTGTTTGAACATTAAATTACTTGTGTGTTGGAAATGCTGGTCTCCGGTGCCTAATTTTGGAACATTCGCAAAGTAAACAAAATCAGAACCACTAGATTCATGGATTTAAATTTTCCCTGTGACAAATTAAACACGTTAGTGAAAGATATGCTTCTAAGAGGATCCCATACTTTGGAACAGGTTCCCCATCCATGTAAAGCAGAGTCCATCCCTAACCCTATTTAAGCGTAACCTTGACAAGTGTATGAGAAATCAGAAATTCACCCCAAGTCTTGCCCCCATGTCTCTGACAGACAGAAGCAGACTGTAATGCCCTTACATACCCCCTCGGATAACATCTAGAAACTATGAAAAAACGAAAAAAAAAAACGAAAAAAAAAAAACACAAACAAGTTAAACGAATAAGGAAGAAAAACCGCTGCCAAAGTCTACGAGTCACCAACCAAATTTATTGTAAGCGCTTTCATGCACCTCTCATAAAGTGCACTTCTTCAGACAAAAACATACAGCCAACAACCACATTATACAGTGGAATCAATCAATTAATCAACCAATTAACCAGTTTAAACAGCGCATTTATGAGCATATTTATGCAATTTCCAAAGGCTCGGTTACTAATGCATTGGCTAGGCATATAATTGAGTTTAATTCTCATAGATTCCATTTTATTATAGTGCAACAAGTTATTCAGAACCCAAGACGTGGTCCTTGGCAACTAAAATTAGAAGAACAGGAATGCCTGACATACAAGGCCATGTCAAACCCAGATTTGATGAACATGCTTCATCTCAAAAAATCTAGATCCCTCAGAGCCACAAGGGCGGGAGACTTAAACCTCGACACGGTTATTAATAGGACGTGCTGGAGGGATAGATTCATCACCCAAAGACTCCCTATGCTGTGGAACAAAATCCCGGTTTATGTGAGGCAGAGCACCTCGCTGGCCTTGTTCAAGAGGAATCTTGACCAATGGATGGGAGATCCAGATACACCCCAGGGGTTACCTCAGTGTCACTGCTCGACAGAGGCACAGCAAAATAATGGGCATAGTTTCTCCAAACTCAAGGGGTGGCGTAAGCCACAAAACTATGGGCTAGGCTTATAAATGCCCTCGGGCAGATAGCCTAGTATGAACCTATGAACCTATAATTGAAAACAAATGCCTATGTGGACCCTGGGATTAATGATGCTTCCTCTATTAAATGTTTACTCAGGCAAAAAGCTTTGAAACGTTAATTAATTTTTTAATATATTAGCTTTTATGTATTTGTATCTGCATTTTTTTAGTGCTGTCAGTTTGATTTTTAGTTTTTGATTTTGAAATACTTTTAACGTTTTTACATTAATTGGTTGATTAATTGATTGATTCCACTATATAATGTGGTTGCTGGCTGTATGTTTTTGTCTGAAGAAGTGCACTTACGAGAGGTGCATGAAAGCGCTTACAATAAATTTGGTTGGTGACTCGTAGACTTTGGCAGCGGTTTTTCTTTCTTATTCGTTTAACATCTAGAAACTACACATACGCCTCCTAATTAATGCCCGTGATGCAAAGGGACAAAATTAGGTTGGACTGCATGGCAATGCTTATACAGGCCCTAGTGGTCATTAGCCTAGTATACAAACTATGAAGCTAAATGACACAAGTTAACACATGTTACATAAGCACTCCCTTAAAAATGCCCTGACGGTCCAATCATTAAAAAGTTTCCTTTTAACAAAGTTTTCCTAAAAAAATATAAAACAGTGGAAGGTTTTCCCAAACAAGGAACTTATCTGCCCAGTCTTGTAGATCACTTCTAAAGGTTTCATGAGGCCTGCCAAAAATGTGCAATCTTTAGAGGCAAAAAAAACCTCAGAGGACTTTGCACTCCAACTGCCCTTTTACAGGAGCTCTATACGAGCTCCTAGCAGTTGACAACATGGAGGGTAACCATAGCTTTAAGCTGGACGGTGGCAGGTGGCAAGACCCATACAGCTTAGGCTACTGCAACAGATCTATGTTTCTAACATCTGGTTATTTCTGGGTGGTCTGAAAAATTGTTGTATTCGAGTAACTGGTCACTGCTTCTACCTAACAGCTTAAAAAAAAACAATAGGGCTTGTCAATTAGAATGTAAATGCATATGCACAGGGGAAAAGGGGATGTGTGGGGTAAAAATCACTGCAGGTATCGTTAGTGCAGAGTTATACGAACTGATTAAAATCAAATGAGATGTACTTTCTCAGAAACAGCCTACAAAAACAACAAATTGAAGCCAACAACTTGATACCCCATGCACAAAATTGTGAACAACAATTTTGGGGCCTACAAAAGTATTGTTTTTTTTTTAATTTTCTAGCACGCCTAATAAACATGTATGATTCAAGTCAAGCTAAGCATGTGCATTTCCCTTTTCTAAGGGAGACAAATTACTAAACCATAAACACTGGTTCTAGTTCTGATGCCATGATAGCAAAGTGTCTAAATTTCTAAAAGTGTTCCTTCTAAGCTTCTGAAATACTCAAGGTGACTTAAAAAAAAAAAAATAAGGAACTTAACTGGCACTCAAAAAATTCAAGAGGCAGCTGCGCAGTCTGACTACCTTTTTCAGCTGTAAGTACACCCCAAGTATAGTTTACTACTGAAAAAGACAGCATTTGAAAGGAGACTTGGATAAAGAATAAAAAAAAATTAAGACACAAAACCTTACTAACAAGCACCATCAAACCTACACAGTCAATGCGCCAGGATACCACAGTTCTACTGTTAGTTTTGTCAATGGTTAAGTGTATGCCACTGATTTTCGAGAACAGAATGCAGTTTAACCACAGAATGTGTGTACCAAAGTACCAAGTACAGTCATTCATTTTTCCCAAAAGTGACACTTTTTCCCTTATGAAACCAGTCCTGTACGTAGGCAAGGCAAAAAGGCAAGTTCACAGCAAGTTGTATGCAGATTTTAAGGGAAGAATTTCAGCCTTAAGTGCCATGTAACAGTGTATATATAACTCTCAAGTTTTACCAAGAATTATCAAAATGAGTCCTTGAGGACCTATCTGAGGTGGAGATTGTTGGAATAAGGCAGAGTATAGGGCATAACCATTGGCTAGCTTGTCTGAAAATTGCTTAACTTAGCTTGTATTTAGGCAGTATATTTACAAGGGCCTGTGCTCAGTTTACAGGAGTTGCTCTAGGATTGGTATGCACACAGTGATCTCTGGAGTGACTCCAAACAAAATCAATTGCATCCTTTCAAATCTACAGAAAAATAATTTTACTCACCGTCCTGCACTTTTAAAACTGTGCATTACTGAACTGCCACTTTTTTTAACCGTTTCAACTGTTTGCTGTTTGAGATGGTTTTTCCTGCACTTTATGGTTTCTAGTAGTCGTGCATTTTACAACACAGACTAGATTCAGATATGCAGAGTCTAGACTTGGCATTATCTGGGCACTAAAACCAGTCATCTTACACTGAGAGCCCCCTACATTCTTGTGGCAGAAGAGTGTAATAAAGGACCCATCTAATTTGGAGATTGCTGGAATAAGGCTCAGTAACTAAGCATTTCCATTTGGAAATTGCTTAACTTGTTTTAAAAAAGAGTTCACGCTGTTACTACACAAGTCCTGTGGTCTGCGCTTGTTTTAACACAGCTCCACAGAGACTAGCAGCCAGCCACTGGTCTACTATCTTCATCTGAGCAATCAGAGGCATCTGCGCATAGCACACCTTCACACAGCACCACACAGTGGCAGTAACCACTGGCAGTTGTAAGCGCAAAAGCTAAAGTAGATTTATATTCCCTTGGAAGCTGCCCCATGTTCCAACTGAGGAGTCCCTTAAATTTCACTTAGCTGCTTGGACAGCACATCAGCTGGGTTTTCTACAGCATTTGCCACTAACTGAAATTTCCTTATCCCCAACAGTCTTGTACCGCTGGAGAGCCCCAGTAGTATAGACCCAGCATTAAGCCCCGATTAGACCACATCCTTCCTCATTAAATTAAGCAAATTTACACCTAGTGTTATGGTCAGTTCTCCTCCATTTCTCTTGCAAGCCTGATTGACATGGATATCCTGAGACAGTGTACCAATTGCCTCATGTACACTGCCAACCCACTACCCCTAAACCACTCAAGCTCAATTTGTGAGAGATGCATATACACTAAATTTGGAACCCCTGTTCTCAGGTTCACAGAACAGTGACACTGAACAGGTCAGCCCCACACACTACTCCTCCTGCACAAACCACACTCTCAACACAAACCATCATACATGGAGGTACTCACCAGAAATGTACCTTAACACCAGAGACCTCTGAAACACAAACATGCTACACCTAACAGTACCTACAGCACTCAACACACAAAACTACAAGCACAAGTGTCTCACCAAATAAGCCCCTAAAGCAAAGTGTATCTAAATCAAATTTTCTGGTCATAGGCGACTCTACAGTGAGACAGACAGATGTCCCACTCACCAGGCTGGACAATCAAAAGGTTACTGTTGGGTGCCAGGATCAGACAGATCATAACACACACTGAAGTCTCTCCACACCAAGTACCATTATGACTCCATCGTAGTTCATGTTGTTGTGAATGATTTAAGACGTACCTCAATGGACTATACAGAGAGATACATGACTGAGCTCTCAATGCGTCTTAGGCAGGCATGTCCCTAACCCTGAGCAGCATACTACCATCACCTAAGAAAATACCACAATAAACAAAAAATGACAGACTTCAACAACTAGCTTAGTTTCTGGTGTCATTGTAAGGGGATCCAGTACCAGTCAGCCTGGGGTGACACGGTGAATAGACAACACTGCTTTGTCAGAGATGGCCTTCATCTGTCACCTCTGGGATTTCGGTTACTGGCTAAGGCACTTGCCCCACAGTGCCTTTTTAGGCAGTATCACAACAAAATTCCCACACATATATCTTCAAAAAGCAGCAACAAGGCTATGCTGCTAAACACCAAGTCTAAATCTACAACTGCACTCACTGGAAGCAGCCCTCACCCTAGAAGATAACATCTGTGCAGTCACAGAGACTTGGTTTAAGGTCGCAGAAAGCACCCCGGCCATATCTGGTTATAATGCCTTCCACACATTCAGATCACAAAGTGCGAGAACTAAAGGAGGTGGAGTATCAGTATTCAACAATAACTACACCTCTAAAGTGGTTAAATAAAATGATTCCCTTGAACTAATTCAGGTCCAAGTGACTGTAGGAAAGACCCCTCTTCAAGTTTTTGCCAGTTATAGGATCCCATTCTATGAGCCAGGATACCCCCACTGCATACCTGGATCTACTTGACTCACTCAAGATACAACCAAACATCCTGGCTTTAGGTGACTAACAACCCATCCATAAATTGGGTAAATTACACATGTACTAACACACTTACCCAAAGGTTCTTGGACTTCAACTCTGATGCTCTGGACCAGTTGGCTGACACCCTTACAAGGGGCCCAAACATTCTGGATCTGGTGCTCACTAACATGGGTGATCGCTGCACCACTCTGTGTGTGCATCTCTCCCTAGTGAGGTCCGATCATAAATCAGTCTCATTAGAAGTAACATGACCCTAATTAGCAGCAACTAGACAAAAAACTTTTCCAAACCCAGTTACAACCCAATACATGATGGCATTTAATAGCTTCATAGCCCCTGCCCTCACTGATGGCATAGACACCTATACTGGGATTTACAACAATGCCTTGTATAAGCATCGATACAAATGTATTGACTCAGCCATACCAGACAAGATCAAGAAAAAACAAGCCTGACTGGTGGACATCCGCCACTAACAGGTTACACAATAAGAGAAAGAAATTGCTGTCCAAGAGCAGGAAGGAATGGTCTTCTGAATTGGAAGCATTCCCTCCTCAGCTTAAACAAACACACCTTGTAAAAAGCATACTAAAGCTAACCAAGAATCCAGATTAGCCTCTCCTTTGCCAAGGATAACCACAACACTTTCTTTGGCCAAGTCAGAAACCTTAAAGGAAAAACACAGATTTGTGCAGAACTGGTGGTTAATGGCACCACATACACTGAACATGCAGAAATAGCCAATCTGCTAGCTGACCGGTTCAGTGAAGACTTCTCTCCCCTGTCCCACACACATCAGTCAAAGCATCCCTACCAACTACCCTCCAACTAGTATCTCCAAGGAGCAGGTCGTAAACACACTCTACAAAGCCCAAAACACAGCCTCTATAGGACCTTATAACATCCCAAGCTGCGTTCTAAATGGATTAAATCAGGAAATAGCTGCACTGCTGGGTACATTTTTTTTTTAACTTCAGCCTAAGCACTGGTTTTGTACCTGCTGAAAGGAAACAGTAACTGTCATCCACAAACCCTGGGAACTATAGCCCCATAAGCCTGACTAGCATAATCTGCAAGGCTATGGAAAGAATAACCATGGACCTCATCAACAAAGTTAGAGATCACCTCCAAACATTCGACCCGACCCAATCTGGATTTGTTAAAGGGAGACCCCTGCCTCCTGAACTTGGAGTACTTTGAAAAAGTCAAAGCCCTAGACAAAGACAAACCCATGCGTATGGCCTACCTGGACCTGGCCAAGGCCTTTGACACTATACCCCCCTCCCACTTGGGCATCATTGAAAAACTCACCCAGCTGGAGATCAACCCGTATTTTGTCATGCGAGTTGCAAACGGACTCACCGATAGAATGCACAGTCAAACTAGCAAACTACCTCCACCTGCAGACTTGTAACCATTGGTGTTCCACAAGGATTGGTGCAGGGCCCCTACTGTTTGGAATCTACTTTTTGGATGCACAGGCTAAAACAAAAGGCCTACGGCTGAGAGTCTGCTGATGATTATGAATGCACCCAGTTTGCAGAGTCCCCAAACAATGTCAACATCCTATGAGAAGGACTTAGACAAACGACTGGTACCAAAGTCATGGGCTAAAACTCAATGCAAAAAAATGCATTACCATCTCCTTCAGCAAGGGTGACGTCCCTGCAGATTATCACATTAACACCCTAAGCATGCAATCAGTGGTGACAGGCTTGGGCACAGAGGTTGACAGCAAACTTTCCTTTGACCACCACATCTCCACAGTGTTAAGGCTTTCTACGTCACCCATCTCATAAGGGCACTGCATCCAGAATAAAAAGTTACAACCCCTTTGTACTCCTCACTCATCATGCCAATAACAAGAGTACAATGCGATCTTTGGTATGCACCTTACCAGCCAGCTGCAGCAAAGTACAGTTTTGTACCTACCATAAATGTAGATGTTAGAGTGCTCATACAGCTGCAGTCATTACAGATGGGTTACCTGCAGTCAGGCGGGTCCTCGGTCGGCCGAATTCCAAAGTCTAGGTCCGGCGTCGGTTGTCGCTTCTTCCCCGACGTCAGTGCGGCAGGGGTACAAAAGAGGCAGCCGACACAATTTTCTTCAGTTTTTCTTGCACTGCAGCTGTATGAGCACTCGAACATCTACATTTATGGTAGGTACAAAACTGTACTATGTTCATCGTGCATACAGCTGCAGTCATTACAGATGGGAAGAATCCCAAAGCTAAGTAAGGGTGGTAGGCACGAAGTGAACTAGGAGGAGTGAGGATGCCCTGCAAGACTGCTGTGACAAAACCCGCTCTAGATTTAGAGTATAGTGGAAGGTGATAGTGCTTGGAGAAAGTGTGCACTGAACTCCAACTGGCTGCTTCCAAAATGTCCTTGGTAGGGACCCCCCTGAGGAAAGCTGCAGAGGTAGCTGTGACCCTGGTGGAGTGGGATCTGATGCATGCAGGCACAGTTTTTCCATGAAATGAGTAACAAAAGCGTATGCAGTGGGCTATCCATTTTGAAATTGTCTGTTTGGAAATAGCCTTTCCTTGAGCACCTGTAGCATAGGACACAAAGAGTTGCTCGGATTTCCTGAATGGCTTTGTCCTGTCCAAATAATAACGAAGTTGTCTGTGAATGTCCAAGGAATGTAGTAGTCTCTCCCCTTTGTTTTGTGGATTTGGATAAAAGGTAGGTAAGTGGATAGTCTGATTCAAAACTACACTGGATACTACCTTTGGCATAAAGGTAGGGTTGGTTTGTAAGGAAACTCTGTCCTGATGGAAAATGATGAATGGTTGCACAGCCATGAGGGCCTGTAGCTCCGAAACCCTGCGTGCTGAGGTGATAGCCAGAAGAAAGGCCGTTTTCCATGACAAGTATTGTAGTTCTGTTGAAGAAGCTGGCTCAAAGGGAGGAAGGGTCAGCTTTTCCAATACGAAGTTGAGGTCCCAAGCAGGGACTGATGGTTTCCTTGGGGGTTTTATATTTTTTGCCCCTCTGAGGAACAGCCTTAAGAGAGGATGTGAGAATAAAGGAGGATCTGTGTTGTATTGTGCAGAAATGGCTGAAGCGTGGATCTTGATGGAGGAAAAGGAAAGCCCACTGTTTAACATCTCAGCTAGGTACTGTAAAATTTGAGGTATATTTATTACCCAAGGATTCTGGCCCTTTTCTTGATTCCAGGCACAAAATCGTTTCCATTTGGCGGAGTAGGCTTTTCTAGTAGAAGGTCTTTTGGCCTCCAAGATGACATCCTGCACCTCCTTGGAGAGGAGAGTCTGTTGGGAAATCAAGGAATTCTCCATGCAGCTAGATTTAGGGTTTTGAGCTGGCTGTGAAGGGTTTTGTAGTTGTGCTGGAACAACAGAAGAGGGACTAGAGGTAGGATCCATGGTGGGGAATGTGTCAGGCTCTTCAGGAGCGGATACCAGTGTTGTCTTGGCCAGTCTGGAGCAATGAGAATCATTTGCGGCCTCTCTGCTCTGGCTTTTAATAGAACTTTGGGCAGCAGAGGAAGAGGCGGGAAGGCAAAAACTGTCAATGCTGTCCAATTGAAAGAGTGCGTACACTTTCCAGGCCTGTGGATGATAGGTCCTTGAACAAAATTTTTTCAACTGGTAATTTCTGTGGGTAGCAAAGAGATCTATGTCTGGCTGTCCCCATGCCTGAGTTATCTTTGTGAAAACTTGAGGATGCAACTTCCATTCGTGTGGATCTGTCATATTTCTGCTTAGGTTGTCTGCCAGTGTGTTTTCCTTCCCTGGCAGGAATTGTGCCTGTAGTTGAATTTGCAATTCAAGTGTTGTGTTCCATAGGGTCATGGCTTGCCTGCACAGGGGGTATGAATGAGTTCCCCCCTGTTTATGTACCACATCACTGTGGTGTTGTCTGTCCTTATCAATAGCTGGCCTGGATGCAGTAGGTCTTTGAAGGTCATAATAGCATTTTGCACGGCTAGCATTTCCTTTTGGTTGATGTGTAGGTGCTTCTCTTTTTGGGACCATTTTCCCTGAATGCACTGATCTGTCATGTGTGCTCCCCAGGCGGAGTCTGAGGCGTCTGTTGGGATGATTTGAGTTGCTTGAGGTACACAGAAAGGGAGACCTGTGTTTCTTTGGCATGCTTGAGCCCACCACAAAAAATTCCTTTTGAAGGCATGGAATGAGTGGGATAATCGTTTCCAAGCTGTGGCTGTGTTGAGACCATAAGTTTTTTAGGTATCATTGAAGTTTCCTCATATGCAGCTTTGCACATGGGATTAGTAGGATGCAAGATGCCATGAATCCCAGAGTCTGCAGGACTTTCCTTGCAGTTAGCCTGGTGAAAGTTGCCACTTTGCTGAAGTATTGAGACAGTTGCCCTTGTTTGTCTGGCGTGAGGTAGGCCATCTGGGTGGTTGTATTCAAGCTGGCACCCAGGAAAATTATTTGTTGAGAGGGTATTAGTTTTGATTTTTTTGTTGACTGTGTATCCCAGGAAGTTCAACAGTTTTATTACAAATGCCAGGTACTGCAATAGTATGTCCTTGCTGTCCGCTTGGATCAGGCAGTCGTCCAGATATGGGTAGATTTGTATTCCTTGTAGTCTGCAGAAGGCGATTACTGATGCCAGGCATTTCGTAAACACTCCGGGCGCAGTAGATAAGCCAAAGGGCAATGCAGAGAATTGGTAATGGGTTGAACCTGCAAGAAATCTGAGGTATCTTCTGCAATCTTGTCTGATAGGGACATGCAGGTATGCCTCCTTGAGGTCCAATGTTACAAGCCAAGACTCCTTGCCCAGCATGGGAAGAAGCTGCTGTAATGTGAGCATCTTGAATTTTGTCACCTGTAGATATGTGTTTAGGATGGATAGGTCTAAGATAGGTCTCCAATCTTTGTCTTTCCTTGGTACCAGGAATAGTCTGGAATAAAACCCTTGACCTTGTTCTTTTGCAGGTACCTCTTGAATCGCTTTCATGTCCATGAGAGCGGAAATTTGTTTTTGTGCCTCTGCCCTTTGATTTTTTGGCAGGTTTGGCATGCCTCTCATTTTGGAAGAGAGTGAAAGAGGATCCTCTAGCCCCTCTCTATAATGTGCAAAATCCATTTGTCTTTTGTAACAATATGCCAATTTTTGAGAATGCCAGTTTTCCCAAAGGTGCTGCCATTAAAGCTTTGCTTGGCAGGTGTAGGGGAAGTCATTGTGTCTGTTTTCTAAATGACTGTGATCTATCTTCTCCACCTCTTGGGGTTGGTGCTTGCCACTGTCTGGCTCTGAAAGATCCTTGAGGTTGCCCTCTACCCCTTGGCCTGTATCTGCCCCTTTGAGGTCTGTCCGTGGCTGGAAAGGACCAATTTTTGAAGGCCAGTTTCTGCTGAAACGTGGAGGTTGTACCTGCAGGAAATCTTTCACTGTTTGCATTGATTTCGCTTTTTCCTCCATTTTCTTTAGTACCTCCTCAGCTTTAACACCAAACAATACATCTTTTTGAAGAGGTGCATCTAATAATTTAGCTTTGACATGATCTGGTAAGATTTGCTCTTTGAGCCAAGCATGCCTACGTATAACAGACCCCGTAACAGCAGCTCTACATGAGGCCTCTAAAGCATCAAAACCACACTGCAAGGTATGTTTACCCACTTGCTCTGCACCATGCAACAAATCCTGCAACTCTTTTAAATCTGGTTGTTCTGGTTGTGTCATTTTGCTTTTCAACTGAGATAACAAAAACTGTTGATACTTTAACATATGGAATTGACAGTTTAATGCCCCCATGGTTGAAGTGGCCGAGGTATACACCTTTTTCCCCCACCTTTCTAAAGCTCTGGAATCTCTCTCTGAAGGTAATGGGTTTTTAGCAGTAGAGGCCTTAATTCCCTTGGGACCCTGTGAAATAGTTTCTGGGTCAGCGGTATGGCTTTTATATAGGAACTGGTGAGAATCAGGAACCCGGTAATACCTGTCTGGTTTAACAGGAGCTGGAGGTAAAGAATCTGGATTAAGGCTGGCTTCTGTGTACGCATCATCCAATATATCTAAAACAGGAGGGATAGCCAGGGGGCCCATGCTGGGGGAGCAGAAGAAATTCCCTGAGCCTTTTCTTGGAATCTGAGTAATCTTGGCCTTCCCAGTGAAAGTGTTCCCTCAATGTATGCAGGGTTTCCCCAAAAGAGTAGTCCTCAGGGGGGGAGACCGAGGGAATAGACTCCTCTGCATCAGAGTCTTCGAAAGGTGAATAGGCGTAATCCTGGTCCTCAGAGTGTTCTGAGGTAATAGAAGCTTGATCTGAGGAAGGGTAGTCTTCCTCTAATCTGGGTCTTTTGTCAGAGGGGGGTTGAGAACCCCTGATAAGAGTAATCAAATCCTCAGCCATTTTAAGCATCAGCTTTTTAGGCATGGGGCCTTGAGAGGAGGTCTGAGGACCCTGTTTTTTGGTTTTCATGGCTGCTTTAGATTTAGAGAAAGCTTTAATAGAGAAGGAGGAAGGCCTGAAGACACCTTGAGAAATGGCAGGCCTGTCTAAATTTTGAGTTTCCCCGCCAAGAGTGGCATCGGTATCTGCAGTAGGAATGGGGACCGAGGAGCCTGCGACCTCGGGTACTGAAGTCACCGGTAATGTAGTGTCATCGGTACTCAGGGGCTGCGTAGGCTCCTCACGGAGAACCGGTAGTCGGCCTAAGCGTGGTCTCAGTAGTCGGTGCGGACCTCGGATGTCGGTCCTTATCTTTGCGTCTTTTGCTCAAAACTGGAGTCGGAGTATCTGACGACATGATATAATTAAATTTTTTGCCAAAATAATGAAGGGCGAACTCCGCTCGGCGCTTAATAGTGCGCTTGTTGAATCTAGCACAAAAACGGCAGGCAGAGACGTCGTGGTCTGGGCCTAAGCAAGGTATACAGAAAGAGTGGAAATCCTTATGCGGTATTTGCTTCCCACAAGAAATGCAATTATTAACTTTGTCTGACATCGGTCTGAGGCAAGAAAATTTTCCCCAACGGGGTACTTAGCTTTCAAGAAGACTTCGGCTGAAATACTTTCGTAAATCTCAGGAGCTGGCCGACCGGCACTTGCGAACTGCTTCTGCTTCGGGCACCGCGCGGCAAGAAAGACTGAAGAAAATGGCGTCTGCTGCCTCTTTTGTACCCCTGCCGTACTGACGTCAGGGAAGAAGCGACGACAACCGACACCAGACCTAGACTTTGGAATTCGGCCGACCGAGGACCCGCCTGACGGCAGGATAACCCATCTGTAATGACTGCAGCTGTATGCACGATGAACATCTGGAAAGACCTCAAAGGTTTCTTGCAAAGAAAATTCAGAGTCTTCAGCATGTGTCACACTGACGGACTGAAATCACTGTCACAATATTCTGTGCCTTACAGACTATTCAGAGGTGACCTCTGCCTTGCACATAAAGAAAATCGCAGATCCTGCTCTAATGGAAATGCTGCACATTCATAAATCAAATGGTACAAGATGCACTCGGTCTAGGGAACTCAACCTAGTATGTGACAGCAACAGGACTTGCTGGAGAGACAGATATGTCTTCCAAAGGTTACCTCTCCTCTGGAACAAGCTTCCAATTCAGGTGAAGCAGAGCCCCTCAATGACCCTATTTAAGCGTAATTTGGATGACTGGATGGGAAACCACAAATTCACTTCAGGAGTGTGTCCCTCGGACTGGGGCAGTAGTTGTGGACTTAGTTCTACTCAATACCTTGATATTCTTGGGAACGGGTCGTGCTTGGCTAGAATTGTAAGGGCCCTAGGGCCATTAGCCTACTAACCCTCCTATGAAGCTAGAAAGTTTTCAGCTATAAAGATACAAACACAAATGCATTTTTCTACAAAAACTTAGTAGAAAAAGTCAACTTTTTTATGCCATAGACCAAAAATGACCGAAAGAGAGGCATTTAAGGCTGCTCTGGCTTTTGGCCAGTCAGTTCTAAAACACTAAAAAGGACCAAATATTTTAGAGCCCATTTAGGTTCTCTGGGTATTAGCCACTCACAGTTCATAAACTTGCATAGCATCTGTACAGGCTGACAAGCTTATTAAATACCCAAATCCTATTTTTTTTACTATTTCATAACTAAACATACTACTCAGTAAAGTGTTTTTTGTAACACAAGCATGCTGCATTCTTAATACAGTTCTGAAAGGACAAAAATGACAACCACACCAGGATGCCTGTTGCTGTCACATTGCCTTAGGTGCTATTTCATTCAATATGCTGTGTAGTCCAAGTATCCAAGTGATCCCCCCTCCTCCTTTAGACAAGCACAAATTCTAAAATCAATTTAAAAGGTCATGACAACTGTTGATAGAGTCAAATAAGGTCAGAATAGCAATCAGAAATCAAGAACTCCAGCAATCAAGCCAGTCCTATTGGCATACAGGAATATAGTCCTGACTACAACTCTAGCACCCGAAACTCAACTGCTTGCTGGAGCTGCCAAGGGGAGGAAACTAATGACAAGGATAGCTACTGCTCAGCTCTTGTTAGGGGGGGGGGGGGGGGGGCACGTGCTCATGAACAAACAGTAGAATCCCCAGTGGAAACTGAAGATCTTGCAGTGGTGCTTACCTACAAGTAAGGGGCAAAGCCAATCAGGATGTGAATTGCAAAGAACTATTATTCACCAGTTTCTTGTATGCCAACAATCATGTTTGGTCAGTGAGAGCTACAAAGAAAAACCTAGGTCCTAGTTAGGATGATGGTGCTTCTCCCAGTACACAACCTTTGCTGACAAGCAACAAATGGGGCATAGGGCTCTCACTCATATGGGAAAAATGTGCGAGTACAGCAGGTAGGAAGGTAAACCTGTAGAAGACAGGCAGAAGAAGAAAATCAAAAGTCTAGATACAAGTGTTGTGACTTCAAGACAAAAATATTAGTCATTCTGACAAAAGTCAAGGCATAAAAGCCCACAAAAACAAACACCCTAGTAAAAGCAACACAATTCAATCTGTGTACGTTAATGGAACTATGCATTTTGAACAGTTTTTTTGTTGGGGGCCTTGCCTCCTCCACACCAAGTGCCCTTAAATGCACTAATTTCACATTCAGAAAATCTCAAAGAACACAACCTAAATGAGAACTACATTTTGCTCCCTTGTCAAAATGGTGAAACAGAACTGCAGCAGCAGTTCAACAAATTTCCAAAAGACTAGCAGCACAAACTCACTCTCACAAATTAATACAACTAGTACCAACACAAGTAAAATCATAGTTTCCAATGAAATTATTACTCTCTGAAAGTGCCATTTAACTTCGATATAAAGAAGCCCTACAAGTGTCAAAATACATGCTACCAATAAGCAAGACTTGTTCTTTTGGAATATTGTGTAGTACAAGTAACGTTCCTTAATATTCATACTACTGTGGCACATTTTCACTTCGATGCTACAACAACCTAAGGATAATAGGGTAACTACCCAAGTATCATTCTGTTTATGAGAATATGCTAGCCACTCAGCAGTGTAAAATAGTGAGTCATCTACAGCCAAGGTTAAGCGACACCCCGACCCCATGTGCAAAAAGTGAGGAAAAAGAGGTTTTTGGATGGAGGAATATCAAACTACTTTGGAGGTATAGCCCTTTACAAACATACAGGAACAAGAAAGAAAAAAGTAGTCAGTAGACTGAAGACGGCCTTGCTGTAAATTATCAACAGGAAAGTGAACACCATTACAAATGAGCCCCCCTCTCCAAGTGGTCTACAATACATTTTTATTTTACACAAGTTTATCTAGAAATTTATCCTTGCGGTAGCTTTTGTGCAAAAGAAAAAAGGGAATGCTATTCTCCAGTCATAGGTAAACAAGACATGTTTTCTGTAATTTGCAAGCTAGTCCTATCTATATGTAATCATGCTTACTGCTGCCATTTATATTTTCAAGTATTAAGGTAAATGGCCTCATGGAACAAAGAGTCTTAGTCCAGCAAGTAAATGTACAGGCCTGACACAGTGGGAATGCCCTTCATAGGATGAATATTTTTATACTATATAAATATATATATATATATATATATAAATAGATATATATATATATATATATATATAGATATATATATATAAATATATATATAAATATATATATATATATAAATATATATATATATATATATATAAATATATAAATATATATATATATATATATATATATATATATATATATACATATATATATATATATATATATATATATAGATTTATACTATATAAAAGATAGAATGGGAGATCCTAGAGAAACACATTAGAAATCTGTCAGATGATCATATACTTCCTCACAGATGATACTAAATGAACTTGCAGAAACAGCTCAACATCCTTACTCTAATACTTTCAAGCCTGTCCTGATACAAACTTCCAGCTACAGTGTATTATGCACAACACTAACTCCACTGTTACACTTGTGTGACAATTTTGTAGGTATTAAATAAACTACCTATACAATAACCAAACTCCGATAACCCAAGTGGACACCAGATGATTTTTAACATCAACTTCAACAGCTAAATTTGAAAAGGATACAAAACCAGCCTTACCTTTTCTCCGCTGGAGTAAAAGAAGTATCTTAACCGGACGATGTTACAGTGATCCAACTTTCGCATTATCTGCAACTCTCGATTCTAAAAGCAGACAGAAATGAATATGGAAGATGTACAACATTCAGAATAAGCGATGCACTTTACATAGTTGACCTAACGAAATGTTTTGAAGAAAATAATTTAATGGTGCTATGATGATGCAGTGACACTATATACCTATGACCCCTCCCTCAAAAAAAAAAAAAATGTAAGCTGCAGAAACGTACCTTAAACCTCTTGTCTTGCAGAACTTTCTTAATTGCTACCAACTCACTAGTGTCTACCAATCGAGCCTGATACACAACTCCAAAGGAACCATTTCCAATTACTTTTATATCTGTGTAAGACACTTCTTGAGGACGGTCAGGACCTTGTCCCGGTGTTGCCACCACAGTTGTTACTTTGCCACTGTCCCCTGAAATTTAAAAATAAAGATTCTAAATATTTCTGTGTAACAGAAAATCAACAGTCAGCCCAAAAGTGACATCATTCTTAAAATGACAAGCAGAGAGACAGCATGGGTTAGTTATGAAGCAAAAAACCACACACTAAGCAACTGTAAAACAGAAAAATGTTAGCCTCTCCATTTCTTGGTATGTACTGTCGTTACAACTTAAGCATGTAGTAATGGAGTTCAAGTTATCAGTTTATATCTGAAGATCCTTGATCATGTTTACTATGGCTGAGTCTATCCTCTTAATCAGCATCTGGCATTATTATTTTGGAAGTTCAATCAAAGGACATCCAGCGACAACACATGGCTATAAAAGCTCACCCAGCCCAAGTGCCTGCCAATTTGCCCCTTGCAACCAGACCACAACTAGCCAATAATCAACAAAAAGTAGTTATGTACTCACCATAACGTTCCATATGAGTAGTTGTACCTAATTTGTCTTCAACCTGTGGGTTTAGGATCCACATTGAATCCGACATGGCCGCATTTTCCAGCTATGGATCTGAGGTCCAGACTCCTCCCATTACCCATAAAGCCCCCATTTCCCTTCCCCCTTCAGATAGAGTTTGTTGCCTAAGAGGCATCATATACCCAAACCTAATATCACCTTATCATAATAATCTCCATGACACTCCCGGGCCTGGACAGAGTCAAGGACCACAGACTTCATGAAAAGCTAAATACAGATTGCATCCGTGATAAAGGTCAAGGGGAGGGGGGGGGGGTTGAAGACAAATGAAGTACAACTACTCAGATGGAACGTTATGGTGAGTAGATAACTTCTTTATCTGAAGTAGTTTACTTCATTTTATCTTCAACCTGTGGGACAGTCTCCAGCTACCACAGATTCCTGGGCAGCCCTCATGGAAGGATATTCCGGAGCACAGCAGAGTCAAAGGATGCTCTGTTCAGAGACGCAATATCCAGCTTGTAATGAGAAATGAAGGTATGAGATGAGGACCAAGTAGCTGCCAAGCAGATATCATCCAGAGACACCCAAGACCAGAAGGCAGCTGACGTAGCCATAGATCGGGTGAAATGTGCCTTCACTTGTCCTGGCAGGGACCTTTCACTGCGTAGGCTCAAGCAATGCACAAAGAAATCCAGCAAGCAATTGCTGCCTTAGAACCTGGTTTGCCTAAAAAAGGTTCAGCATAGACACGAACAGCTGGTCAGACAGTACAGTTTTGTACCGACCATAAATGTAGATGTTAGAGTGTATACACTGCTGCAGTCATTACACTTGGGTTATCCTGCCGTCAGGCGGTTCCCCAGTCAGCCTGAGTTCCAAAGTGTTGGTCCGGCGTCGGTTGCTGTCGCCTCCTCCCTGACGTCAGTGCGACAGGGGTATACAAGATGCAGCCGACGCCATTTTCTTCAGTTTTTCTTGCCCCAGATGTCAGGTGCCCCCAAAAAGGTAGGCTATTCCAATTGCTAATAAAACATACATAAGAAAAGCAATCAATAACTTTCAGATACCAGCAAATACTCCCCATAGGTAGTAAAGGGTAGAAGGCATAGGTACGTACCAGCAAGTAAGAGGGGAAGGAGGGAGGGTAACCTGGACTGCAGCAGTGTATACACACTGACATCTACATTTATGGTAGGTATAAAACTGTACTATGTTCATCGTGTTACACTGTTGCAGTCATTACACTTGGGTAGAATCCAAAAGCTGAGGTAGGGTGGTTGGTACTATAAGGCATTAGGGGTGGCTATAAGGCACTGCAGTGGCGAAGCCAGCTCTAGATTTAGAGTATAGAGGAAGATGGCAGTGCTTGGTGAAGGTATGTACAGAACTCCAAGTTGCTGCTTCCAAAATGTCCTTGGTAGGTACTCCTCTGAGGTAGGCAGTTGAAGTGGCCGTTGCCCTGGTGGAGTGAGATCTAATGCTGTTAGGTACAGGTTTCCCATGGTGTGTATAGCAGAAACGTATACAGTGTCCTATCCATTTTGAAATGGTCTGTTTTGAAATGGCTTTTCCCTGTGCTCCTGCAGCATAATCATGCCAATAATTGCTCAGATTTTCTGAAAGCTTTGGTTTTGTCCAAGTAGAAGCATAACTGCCTGTGTATGTCCAAAGAATGCAGTAGTTTTTCTCCTTTATTCTGTGGATTTGGATAAAAAGTTGGCAAGTGAATAGTTTGGTTTAGAGCCACACTTGATACCACCTTTGGCATAAACATAGGGTTAATTCTTAAAGACACCCTGTCTTGGTGGAAAATGATGAAAGGTTCCACTGCCATTAGTGCCTGTAATTCTGAAACTCTTCGTGCTGATGTTATTGCCAGGAGTAGAGCAGTTTTCCAAGAGATGTATTTTAAAATCTGCTGTGTTAGCTGGCTCAAAAGGAGGTAGTTAATTTTTCCAACACGAAGTTGAGGTCCCAAGTTGGAGTAGGTGCTCTACGGGGCGGTCTTATGTTTTTAGCCCCCCTGAGGTACTGTTTTAGCAAAGGATTAGAGAAAATTGGTGGATCCGTGTTGTAATGAGCAGAGATGGCAGAGGCGTGGATCTTCATGGATGAAAAGGAGAGGCCTTTGTCCAGCATCGCAGTTAAATATTGTAGTATCTGAGGAATATTTGGAACAAGAGGGTCAAGACTGTGAGCCTGGTTCCAGGCACAGAATCTCTTCCATTTATCCGAATAGGCTTTCCTGGTACTAGGCCTTCTGGCCTCCAGAATGACATCCATAACAGCTTTGGAGAGGCATTGCTTGCTTGACTATGAAATCTTCCATGCAGCCAGGTTTAAAGTCTTTAGCTGGCTGTGAAGTATCTGATGGTTGTGCTGAGTCAGCAGATGTGGGATTTGAGGCACAATCCAGGGTGGTCCTTGTGCCAAGTTATTCAGGATTGGGTACCAGTGCCGGCGTGGCCAGTCTGGTGCAATCAGGATCATCTTTGGCTCTTCCTGCCTGGCTTTGATGAGTACCTGTGGAAGGAGAGGTAGTGGTGGGAAAGCATATACTTGTAGGTTTTTTCAGCTGAATGAGAGGGCATCCACTTTCCATGCTTGTGGATGGTAAGTCATTGCGCAGAATTTCTGTAGCTGGCAGTTCATTGGGGATGCGAACGGATCTATGTCCGGGCTCCACCATTTCTGTGTTATCATTCTGAATATTTGTGGATCCAATTCCCATTCGTGGGGATCCATGACGTTTCTGCTTAAGTCGTCTGCCAGTGTGTTTCTCTCTCCTGGCAGGAATTGTGCTTGCAGATGAACTTGAAAGTTTAGAGCTGTGTTCCACAAGGTCATGGCTTGTCTGCAGAGGGGATAAGAGTGAGTGCTCCCTTGCTTGTTTATGTACCACATAACTGTGGTGTTGTCTGTCTTTAGTAGTAGTTGTCCTGGATGTAGCATGTCCTTGAAGGCTATTAGGGCATTTTGTACAGCTGGCATCTCTTTTTGATTGATGTGAAGATGCCTTTGTTCTGTGGGCCACTTGCCCTGAATACATTTTCCTGCCATGTGTGCTCCCCAGGCGTAATCCGATGCATCTGTTGTCAGTGTTTGCCTGGCTGTGGGTTGAGTAAAAGGCTGTCACTTGTTGAGGTGACAAGCTTGAGCCCACCATCGAAACTCCTGTTGCAGGCAAGGAATTAGTGGCATAATTGTTTCCAAACTTTGACAGTGTTGAGACCAGACACTCTAGGTACCATTGTAGTTTCCTCATATGCAGTCTGGCATATGGAATTAGTAGTATGCAAGATGCCATGTAACCCAAGGCCTTCAGAATTTTTCTTGCAGGGAGTTGGGTTCTTGTTGCCATTAATTGAAAATATTGAGTCAGATGTCCTTGCTCGTCTGGCGTGAGAAGTCATCTGGGCCGTTGTATTCAAGCTGGCACCCAGGAATATTATCTCTTGTGAGGGCACTAGTTTTGATTTTTCGTTTACTGTGTACCCTAGGCAACTTAATAACCGTTTTACAAATGTCAGATGCTTTAGAAGAATGTCCTTGCTCTCTGCTTAAATCAGGCAGTCGTCCAGGTACGGATAAATTTGAATTCCTTTCTGTCTGCAAAATGCAACTACTGGTGCCAGGCACTTTGTGAAGACCCTGGGCGCAGTAGATAAGCCAAAGGGCAGTGCAGAGAATTTGTAGTGCATTGAACCAGCCATGAATCTGAGGTATCTTCTGCAGTTTTGTCTGATAGGGACATGCAGGTATGCCTCCTTGAGGTCCAATGTTACGAGCCAAGCTTTCTTGCCCAGCATGGGAAGAAGCTGCTGTAGTGTCAACATTTTGAATTTTGGAACATCCAGGTAAGTGTTTAGGGAAGAAAGATCCAGAATGGGCCTCCAGGCTTTGTCCTTTCTCGGAACCAGAAAGAGTCTTGAGTAAAATCCTTGTCCTTGCTCCTGTGGTGGTACCTTTTGAATAGCTCTCGTGTCCAGGAGTGCTGTAATTTGTTTTTGAGCCTCTGCCCATTGAATTGGTGGCAGGTTTGGCATTCCTTTGAACCTTGGCAGAGTGTGAAAGTGGAACCTGTAACCTTGAGATACAATGTTGAGAACTCATTTGGTCTTTGGTGATCATATGCCAATTGTGATAAAGTGCCAGTTTTCCTCCCAAGGGGGCTGCCAAGAGAGAGCTGTTTGGCAGCTGTAGTGGGAAGTCATTGGGGCTGTTTTTTATAAGGCTGTGGCCTGTCTTCCCCTTCTTTCTGGCCTGATGCACCCCATTGTTGAGCCCTGTAAGAACCTTGTGGTTGACCTCTACCCTCTTGGACGTCTGTATCTGCCCCTTTGAGGTCTGTCTGAAACTGGAAAGGACCATTTCTTTGTTGGCCAATTTCTGCTAAATCAAGGAGGCTGAACCTGTAAGAAATCCTTCACCGTTTGCATAGATTTTGCCTTACCCTCCATTTTCTTTAATACCTCTTCTGCCTTAACTCCAAATAACACATCCTGCTATAAAGTTGCATCCAATAGCTTTGCTTTAACATGATCTGGTAACGCATTTTCTTTTAACCAAGCGTGTCTTCTAATGGCAGAACCTGTAACAGCTGCTCTACAGGAGGCCTCTAAAGAATCAAAACCACATTGCAAAGTGTGCTTTCCTACTTGTTCAGCTGCATGCAATAAATCCTGCATTTCCTTTAAATTAGGAGGATCTGAATCTGGAAGCATTTTTTGTTTCAACTGATACATCAAAAATTGCTGATATTTTAACATGTGAAACTGGCAATTTAAGGCCTTCATTGCTAAAGTTGCAGACGTATATACTTTCTTCCCCCATCTGTCTAATGCTCTGGAATCTCTGTCAGAGGGGACTGGATTCTTTGCTGATGAGGCCTTAACCCCTTTGGGTCCCTGAGAAATAGTTTCAGGGTTGGCAACAGGGCTTTATAAAGAAATTTGTGAGAGTCAGGGACTCTGTAGTATCTATCAGGCTTAACTGGGGCTGGAGGTAAAGAATCAGGATTTAAGCTGGATTCAGTATACACATCATCCACAATATCGAACACCGGCGGAATAACAAGGGGTCTGTGTTGAGGTAATAAAAGGAAGTCTCTGAGCCTTTTCTTGGATTCTGAGTAATCCTGGCCTTCCCAATGGAAATGCTCCCTCATGGTATGTAAGGTTTCCCCAAAGGAGTAATCCTCAGGTGGGGAGGCTGATGGAATTGATTCCTCAGCATCAGAATCCTCTTAAGGGGGTAAGGAGTATCCTAGGTCTGAGGATGAATCTGAAGAGATGAATAACCTGGTCGGATGAGTCATAGTCTGCATCCTGTCTAGGCCTTTTATCAGGAGGAGGATGGGAACCTCTGATCAGAGTGATTAGGTCTTCGGCCATTTTGAGCATTTGTTTCTTAGGCATGGAGGCCTGTCCTGCAGAGTGCTGTATTTGTTTCTTTGTCTTTAAAGTAGGTTTAGACTTGGCAGAAGATTTAATGCTTAACTGAGTGGGTCTGAAAACACCCTCTGAAGCTGCGGGTTGTTCAGCTACTCCGGATCCCTCTGAAGGGGTAGTTTCGGTAGTCTGAATAACTTGTGCGTCCGAAGGCCCAGCCATCTCCACGTGGGAGTCAGGGCGGCCTGTGGTTCTACAGAAACAGTAGTCAGGGGCTGCGAAGGCGCCTCGCTGAAAACCGGCGACTGGCCTAGAAGAGGCTGTCAGTTTTGGGCCTCGGATGCCTATCCTTGTCTTTGTGCTTTTTATGTATTCCGGTCGTCGGAAGTTCCGACGGCATGGTATAATTGAATTTTCTGCCAAAATAATGTCAGGCAAAATCAAACAGACGTTCAATAGTGCGCTTGTTAAACCTAGCACAAAACCGACAACCAGAGACGTCGTGGTCTGGGCCTAGGCATGGGATACAATAAGAATGGAAATCCTTATGAGGTATTTGCTTCCCACAAGAAATACAGTTATGAACTTTTACTGACATCGGTCTGAGGCAAGAAAAAGTTTCCCCAACGGGGTACTTAGCTTTGTAGAAGACTTCTGTTCTGGATTCGGAATGAAAATTTCAGGAGTTGGCCGACCGGCACTTGCGAACTGCTTTTGTTTCAGGCACCGCGCGGCAAGAAAGACTGAAGAAAATGGCGTCAGCTGCATCTTGTATACCCCTGTCGCACTGGTGTCAGGGAGGAGGCGACAGCAACTGACGCCAGACCAAGACTTTGGAACTCAGGCCGACTGGGGAACCACCTGACGGCAGGATAACCCAAGTGTAATGACTGCAGCAGTGTAACACGAACATTTACGAAAGGGGTTCGTCTTGTGTAAATAAAATCTCAGTTGTCTATGAACATCAAGCAGATTCAACTTTTCCCCTTTGTTCTGGATGTTGGGGAAAAACCTAGTAAAATTTATTGCCTGATTAATATTGGCTTCCGAAGCTACCTTAAGCAGAAAAGATGGATTAGTACGCAACAAAACTATCTTTGTGAAAGACCATGTAAAGCACCTTAATATAAAGCCTGAAGCTCTGACACTCTTCTGGCTGACGTAATGGCCACTAAAAAAGCAATTTTCCATGTCAAACTGCACATCAACCGATGCAGGTTCGAAGGGTGCAGAAACCAATGCCTGTAACACTAAGGTAAGATCCCACGGACGCGTACGGTCCTTAACCAGAGGTCCAAGTAGAAAGGCACCCTTAAGGAAGGTATTACAAAGTTTGGAAGAAGACAGGGAAGACATTCACCCCCACATGGAAATTAGAAATAGCTGCCGGTTGTACCTTAACTGTAGAGGAACTAGCACCCTGATGGAAGATGCTTGCCAAAAAGTCTAACACTGCTGAAAGAGGTGCCGTGAAAGGGTCCAAAGCCCGCTGAGTGTCTCATATGGAAAAACGTCTCCGTTTACTAAGATGCACCTTTCTGGTGAAGGATTTGAGAGCTGCAACCAAAATGGACTTTACAAGGGATGACAAACCGGGAGTCTTGATAATCATGGGAAAGTACAGCTGTGTACACTATAAATGTAGATGTTAGAGTGTATTCACTGTTGCAGTCATCACACTTGGGTTATCTGCTTGCAGGTAGCCCTCAGTCGGCCTGAATACCAGTGTCACAGTATTTCTGCATTGGATGCTGTCGCTTCTTCCAGGATGTCAGGTTGTCAGGGGTATAAAATAGGCAGCAGACTCCATTACATCAGTTTTTCTTGCCCCAAATGTCAGGAGCCCCCAAAGAGGAAGCTAGTATATGGTGGGTAACACCACCAGTAGAGAGTAAATACCAATGCCATTAAGAATGACCATAGAGAAGAGAAGTAGAAAGATAGCTAAAACCAGGGGGCTGGAGGGAGGGAAACCAGGACTGCAACAGTGAATACACTCAAACATCTACATTTATGGTAAGTGTACACAACTGTACTATTCATGTTTCACTGTTGCAGTCATCACACTTGGGTTGATTCCCAAAGCTGAGGAAGGGTGGAGGCAGTCAAGAAGTGTTAGGGCTGGCTAGCAGGCCTTGTACAACTGCGGTAGCAAATCCAGCTCTGGATTTAGAAAAAATAGGTAAGTGGCAATTCTTGAAGGTGTGTACAGAACTCCAGGTTGCAGCTTCCAGAATGTCCCTGGTAGGGACTCCCCTGAGAAATGCTGTAGAGGTGGAAGTAGCCCTAGTAGAATGTGGTCTTATACCCTGTGGGGTAGGTTTTCCATGGTGCTTGTAGCAGAAATGGATGCAGTGTACTATACATTTGGAAATGGTTAGTTTTGAAATGGCCTTGCCCTCTGCTCCTGTAGCAGCTGACTAGCAGCTGGTCAGATTTTCTGAAACGTTTAGTCCTGTCAAGGTAGAACCTGAGCTGACTGTGCACATCCAAGGAGTGCAGGATCCTTTCCCCTTTATTCTGAGGGTTAGGGAAGAAGGCTGGCAAATGGATGGATGGATAGGTTTAGAGCCACACTGGACACCACCTTAGGCATAAAAGGATGGGTTAGCCCGAGTGAAACCCTGTCAGCATGGAAAAATAATAAAGGGTTCCACAGCCATTAGTGCCTGTAACTCAGACAGTCTTCTTGCTGACGTTATGGCTAAAAGCTAGGTTGTTTTCCAAGAGAGGAATTTTAACTCTGCTGAAGCAGCAGGTTCATAAGGGGGAAGTGTGAGCTTTTCCAGTACAAAGTTACAGTCCCAGGCAGGGATGGGTGCTCTCCTACGGGGACTTAGGTTATTGGCCCCTCTTGGGAACTGTTTGAGAGGGTGAGAAAATAGAGGTGGCTCAGTATTATAATGAGCTGAGATGGCAGAGGCATGACTCTTAATGGAGGAGGATAGGCCTCTGTGGAGTAGGGCTGCTTGGTAATCCAGGATTAGAGGTAAGGAGGGCACTGCTGTGTCATTTCCTTGAGACTGATTCCAAGAACAATAGCATTTCCACTTTTCAGCATACGATATTCCTAGTACTAGGCCTTCTGGCTTCAAGAATGACAACCAGCACCTGTTTGCGGAGGGTTGCTGGTGGTGTATTCAGGGGATAAGCCAGGCTGCGAGGTTTAGGGTTTGCAACTGTGAATGCAAAATCTGTCCCTCCTGCTGAGACAGCAGGGTAGGAGTCTGGTGAAGGTGCCAGGGTGGCACTGTCAGACTGCATAACAGTGGGTACCAGTGCTGGTGTGGCCAGTCTGGGCAATAAAAATTGCCCTTAGCCTGTCCTGTTAAATCTTGAGTAGTACTTTGAGAGGAGGGGTAGAGGGGGAAAGGCATAAATTGAGAGGTTTTCCCATTGGAAGGATAGGGCATCCACCTTCCAGGCCCTGCTGTGAGGGTTCCCGATGCAGAATTTGCTCAACTGGTGGTTCTCGGGGGAGGCAAAGAGGTCCACCTCCGGTGTCCCCCCACCTCTGGATTAGAAGGGGAAGTGTTGGGCTCCCAATTTCCACTTATGTGGGTCTAGGAGAGTTCTGCTCAAGTTGTCTGCCAGTGAAATTTGTTTGCCTGGCAGGTACTGAGCTTGTAGATGCACTTGGTTGCTCTAGGCTGTGTTCCACAGGGCCATGGATAACCTGCAGAGTGGGTAAGAATGGGTTCCCCCCTGCTTATGTACCGCAACTGTGGTGTGTCTTTACAAGCAGTTGTCCTGGAAGGATTAGTTATTTGAAGGCTGTCGGAGTAGTCTGTACAGCTAGCATCTCTTTTTGATTGATGTGCAGGAGAATTTGGCCTGGGATCCAGTGGCCCTGAATGCATTTGCCTGCCATGCGAACCCCCCCATGCATAGTCTGAGTCTGTTGTCAGGGTTTGGGCAGCGAGGGGTTGAGTGAAAAGCAGACCCTTGTTGTGGTTGCATGCGTCTGCCCACCAAAGGAACTCTGCCCTTAGACAAGGTACGATTGGAATGACTGTTTCCAGGTCCTGAGAATGTTGGCACCAAAGACTTAAGTACCACTGAAGTTTCCTTAAATGCAGTCTTGCATATGGAAGTAGCAGAATACAAGAGGCCATTAACCCTAGGGCTTGCAGTTGTTTTCCTTGCAGACAGCCAAGTTCTGGTGGCCATTTGAAGTAGTCAGATAGACTTGTTTCTCTGAAGTGAGAAATGCCATCTGGGAAGTTGTGTCCAAGCGTGCTCCCAGGAATACAATCTTCTGACTGGGCACCAGTTGTGACTTCTTTTTGTTGATGGTGTACCCCAATGAAGTGAGAAGGCTTTTCACAAATTCCAGATGCTGAAGTAGCAATTCCTGACTGTCCGCCTGAATCAGGCAATCGTCCCAAGTACGGGAAAATTTGGATATTTCTCTGCCTGCAGTATGCAATGGCTGGAGCCAGGCACGTTGTGAATACTCTGAGCACAGTAGATAAGCCAAAGGGAATTGCAGAGAACTGATAGTGTATAGAGCCTGCCCTGAAGTGTAGACATTTTCTGCATGACTCCCTTATGGGGATGTGCAGATAAGCTTCTTTTAAGTCTAGAGTGACTAACCAGGCATCCTTGACTAGCATAGGCAGAAGCTGTTGCAGGGTAAGCATCTTGAATTTTGGGACCACCAGAAAGGTGTTGAGAATTGATAGATCCAGGATTGGGCGCCAAGAGCCCTCTTTTCTGGGCACCAGGAAAAGTCTGGAGTAGAAACCTGCCCCCCTTTGTTCTACTGGAACAAGATGAATAGCTCTGATGTTGAGCAGGGAAAGTACTTGCTTTTGAGCCTCTGCCTACTGGTTTGGAAGAAGGTCTGGAAACCCACTTGGGGTTGGCAGTGAATGGAAGTAAAATCTGCACCCCTGGGATATGTCTAGGACCCATCGGCCCTGAATAATGGACATCCAGTTTTTGCATGAAGGGCAAGTTTTCCTCCTAGGAGCACAAGTAATTGGGCAGGGCTGGGAAGGATAATTGAAAAGTCATTGTGAACTTTTTCCTTAAGGGGGCGGCTTACCACTCCATTGTTTAGATCTCTGCATACCCTGAGACTGTAGCCTGGGTGGCCTGTTTTCATTGGGTTTTGTCTGAGGCGGCCTGGAAGGGGCTGGAAAGGACCAGTTTTTAGAAGGCCAATGCCTACTGAATTTAGGTGGCTGCACTTGTAAGAATTCTTTAACAGTTTGCATAGATTTAGCTTTTTCTTCCATCTTTTTAAGAACCTCTTCTGCTATGGTGCCAAACAAACATTCCTTATTTAAAGGAGCATCTAGTAATTTGGATTTGACATGATCTGGCAATGTTTGTTCCTTCAGCCACACATTCCTTCTCAGTACAGACTGCAGCCCTGCAAGATGCTTCTAGGGCATCAAAGCCACACTGCAAAGTATGCTTACGAACTTGGTTTGCAGAATTCATCAACTCTTGTAAATCTTTATTTTCTGCACAATCTGGAAATAACACCATTTTTTGTTCAATTAGTTCCACAATATGTTGCTGGTACTTCAACATGTGAAAAAGTACAGTTGTATACACTTACCATAAATGTAGATGTTGGAGTGTATTCACTGTTGCAGTCATTACATTTGGGTAATCTGCTGGCAGGTTGCCCTCAATCGGCCTGATTAACGAAGTCTTGGGTCCTGCGTCGGTTGCTGTCCTTTCTTCCATGACGTCAGGTCGTCAGGGGTATAAAACATGCAGCTGACACCATTACATCAGTTTTTCTTGCCCCAGATATCAGGTGCCCCCCTAATGGGGAGCAAAATACAATTAAAAACACAAAAATATCCCTCCAACCAAAAGCAAACACACCAAAAAGGTTTTTAAGCATAATAAAAGAAAGTAGAGGTATAGTAAGAGAAAAACAGGGGGCTGGAGGGAGGGTAACCAGGACTGCAACAGTGAATACACTCAAACATCTACATTTATGGTAAGTGTACACAATTGTACTATGTTCTTAGTGTTTCACTGTTGCAGTCATTACATTTGGGTAGATTCCCAAAACTATGGTTGGGAGGATGAATTTATACAGCATTAGGACCAGCTATAGGGCCCTGCAAGACAGCAGTGGCAAAGCCAGCTCTGGATTTAGAGAAAATTGGTAAATGATAATGCTTGGTGAAAGTATGAACTGAACTCCAGGTAGCAGCTTCTAGAATATCCCTAGTAGGAACACCTCTGAGAAAGGCTGCAGAAGTAGATGCAGCCCTGGTGGAATGAGATCTGATCCCCTGTGGAATAGGTTTTCCATGGTGCTTTTAGCAGAAATGAATGTAATGGCTTATCCATTTAGAAATGGTTTGTTTTGAAATAGCGTTCCCCTCTGCCCCTGCAGCAAATGCTACCAGCAGTTCAGATTTTCTAGGTTTAGTCCTGTCCAAGTAGAATCTAAGTTGTCTGTGCACATCCAATGAATGCAGAATCCGTTCCCTTGTGTTCTGTGGATAGGGAAAAGGTTGGCAAATGAATGGACTGATTAAGAGTCATACTGGATACCACCTTGGGCATGAAGGATGGATTGGTCCTGAGTGACACCCTGTCCGCATGAAAGATGATGAAAGGCTCCACTGCTATAAGGGCCTGTAACTCAGATATCCTTCTAGTTGAAGTGATTGCTAGAAGGAAGGCTGTTTTCCAAGAAAGAAATTTTAAGTCTGCAGTAGCAGCTGGCTCGAAAGGAGGTAGAGTGAGTTCCTCCAATACAAAGTTAAAGTCCCAGGCAGGGATTGGAGTTCTCCTGGGTGGTTTTTGGCCCCTCTGAGATACTGCTTGAGCAGAGGATAAGAGAAGAGGGGGGGTTCTGTGTTATGAGCTGAAATGGCTGAGGCGTGGATTTTAATGGAGGAAAAAGACAGACCCTTGTGAAGCATCTCAGTTAAGTACTGTAAAATTTGAGGTAAATTGGGAGCTGCTGTGCTCATCCCTTGAGACGGATTCCAAGCACAGAATCTTTTCCATTTGTCAGCATAAGATTTTCTAGTACTAGGTCTTCTCACCTCCAAGATGACATCCATCACAGGTTTGCTGAAGGATGCTAAGGGTGAATTTAAGTGATTAGCCAAGCTGCAAGGTTCAATGTTGGGAGCTGAGGGTGTAAAATTTGGTTCTCCTGCTGAGACAATAAGGAAGGTGTCTGAGGCAGGTGCCATGGAGAAATTTGTGACACTGCGCAGCAGTGGGTACCAGTGTTGGCATGGCCAGTCTGGAGCAATAAAATCACTCTTGGTTTGTCCTGTTTGACTTTTAACAGAACTTTGGAGAGCAGAGGCTGAAGGGGAAAGGCGTATACTGATAGGTTTTTCCAGCTGAATGACAGAGCATCCACTTTCCATGCTTTTTTGTGAGGAGTCCTTGTGCAAAATTTGTCCAACTGGTAGTTGTGGGGGGAGGCAAATAGATCTATGTCTGGGCTCCCCCATTTGCTTGTCAACATGTTGAAAATCCATGGTTCCAGTTTCCACTCGTGTGGGTCCATGAGATTTCTGCTTAGTCTGTCTGCCAGTGTATTCAGTTTTCCTGGCAGGATTTGAGCTTGTAGTTGCACTTGGTAGCTCAAGGCAATGTCCCACAATGCCATGGCTAGTCTGCAGAGGAGGTACGAATGTGTACCCCTGCTTGTTTACATACCACATAACCGTGGTGTTCGTCTTTACCATTAGTTGTCCTGGATGAATGTAGTCCTTGAAGGCTGTCAGAGCATTCTGTACAGCTAACATTTCTTTGATTGATATGTAGGTGCATTTGATTTGGGTTCCATTTTCCCTGAATGCACTTCCCTGCCAGGTGAGCCCCCCCATGCATAGTCTGATGAGTCTGTAGTTAGGGTTTGGGCGGCAGGGGGTAATGTGAATGGCAGTCCATTGTTTTGGTGGCAGGCCTCTGCCCACCATAGGAACTCCAGGCTTAGGCAAGGTATGATAGGAATCATTGTTTCCAGGCTGTGACAATGTTGACTCCATAGACTTTTTAAGTACCACTGAAGTTTCCTCATATGCAGTCTTGCATATGGAATTAGAAGAATGCAGGAAGTCATGAACCCCAAGGCTTGCAGTATTTGTCTTGCAGATAGCAGGGTTTTTGTGGCCACTTGTCTGAATTAAGTTACCAAATGAATTTGCTTTTCTGGCGTGAGGAAAGCCATCTGGGCAGTTGCATTCAAGCTTGCACCCAGGAATGTAATCTGTTGTGAGGGTACCAGTTATGATTTCTTTTTGTTTATGGTGTACCCTAGACATGTTAGAACCCTTTTTACAAACGCCAAATGATTTATAAGTATGGCCTGGTTTTCTGCCTGAAGTAGAAAATCGTCCAGGTATGGATATATTTGAATATTTCTTTGCCTGAAAAATGCAATTACTGGAGCCAGGCACTTTGTGAATACCCTGGGCGCAATAGACAAGCCAAAGGGCAGTGCAGAGAACTGATACTGCAAATAGCCTGCCTTGAAGCGTAGGTATCTTCTGCAAGATTCCCTGATTGGGATATGCAGGTGAGCTTCTTTTAAATCTAGAGTTGCCAACCAGGCATCTTTGCCTAGCATAGGAAGGTAACTGGTGAAGAGGCAGCATCTTGAATTTTAGAATGTCCAGAAAGGTGTTTAGAGAAGATAGGTCCAGAATTGGACAGCAAAATTTGTTTTTTTTCTGGGTACTAGGAAAAGCCTGGAACAGAAACCTTGTCCCTTTCCTCTTCTGGTACTAGTTGAATAGCCCCCATGTTTAAGAGGGAAAGTACGTGTTTCTGAGCCTCTGCCCATTGATTTGGGGGCAGGTCTGGCCACCCTTTTGGTGTTGGCAATGTGTGGAAATGAAATCTGTATCCCTGGGACACTATTTAAAACCCATTTGTCCCGGGTTACGAGTTCCCAGTTTTTTGCATTAAGAGCAATCTTTCCCCCCAAAGGGGCGACTGAAAGGTAAGTGCTTGGTAATTTTAAAGGAAAGTCATTGGGACTGTTTACCATAGGGGGGGTGCCTTATTTCCAGATTTGGAAGTGGATGCCCCCCCATTGCTTAGTTCTGAGAGTCCCTTGGGACTGAAACCTGGTGTTTTTGGTGTGTCTGGGTTTGGCTTGAATGGATCTGGAAGGAGTGGGAAAAGACCAACTCTTAGTAGGCCAGTGCCTACTAAATCTTGGAGGTTGCACTTGTAAGAAATCTTTTACAGTTTGCACAGATTTAGCTTTTATCTTCCATCTTTTTTAGAACTTCTTCAGCCTTATTGCCAAACAGGCGGTCCTGATTTAAAGCAGCATCCAACAATTTTTCTTTAACATGATCAGGCAGAGATTGCTCCTTAAGCAAAGCATGCCTTCTAAGCACAGACCCAGTAACCACAGCCCTGCAAGAGGCCTCTAAAGAATCAAAACCACATTGCAAAGTATATTTTCCAACTTGTTCAGCAGAATGCAAAAAATCCTGTAAATCTTTATTTTCCACACAGTCAGAAATCATCATTTTCTGTTTAAGTAGTCCCATAATATGCTGTTGATGTTTTAGCATATGAAATTGGCAGTTTAAAGCCCTGATTGCCAAGGTTGCAGAAGTATAAACCTTTTTACCCCATCTATCCAGCGCCCTGAAGTCTCTCTATCAGAAAAGGTAATATTTTTAGCAGTAGAAGTCTTAATGCCCTTGGGCCCCTGAGAAATGGTTTCTGGATCCGCAACAGGATTTTTGAAAAGAAACTTGTGGGACTCAGGAACCCTGTAATATCTGTCAGGTTTACTAGGAGCCGGAGGCAAGGAATCAGGAGCCATACTGGATTCTGAAAACACAACAACAATGTCTAGTACAGGAGGTATGGCCAAAGTCCTATGCTGAGGTAGAAGGAAATCCCAAAGCCTCTTTTTTAGATTCAGAAAATTCCTGACTTTCCCAGTGGAAATGCTCCCTTAAGGTATGTAAAGTTTCCCCAAAAGAAAAGTCCTCAGAAGCAGAGGGAAGGGAATCCTCTGTATCAGAATCCTCATAAGTAGGCATGGACAAATCCAGGTCATTGGAAGAATTAGAAGAAAGAGTCTTGATCAGAAGCTTCACAGT
Source organism: Protopterus annectens (assembly GCF_019279795.1). Classification (NCBI taxonomy): domain Eukaryota; kingdom Metazoa; phylum Chordata; order Ceratodontiformes; family Protopteridae; genus Protopterus; species Protopterus annectens. Next base: position 1,275,815,389 of record NC_056741.1, on the reverse strand, counting down.
CAAGCTCAGTCCTAGGCCTCTTAGAACAGGGGGGGGGGTTGACTACCCCTGATTAGAGTAATAAGATCTTCAGCCATTTTGATAATTTGTTTTTTAGGCATAGGGGCCTGAACATGCGGCCTGGGCGTCGGTTTTTTAGACTTAGATCGAGATTTAGGCCTTAGAATAGAAGGTGGAGTCAGTTTAATATGCAAGTCTGTAGGCCTGAAAACACCCTCAGAAGCCGGTGCCTGTACAGCGGCTCTGGACCCATCCAAGGTAGAGACATCCGCGGGTTCCATAGGTGAAGCATCCTGCGGTATACCGGACTCGGAATGGGTGTCAGTAGAGGTCTGTGAGTCAGACGTAGCAGGTATCAGGGGATGCAAAAGCGCCTCACTGGGTACCGGCGAACTGGCGACTGGCTTAGAAGCCTCGTCGGCAGTTTTGGACCTCAACGGCCTGTCTTTTTCTTCGCGTTTTTTCAGAAATCCCGTAGTCGGATGGCTAACCGACATTTCTGGATAATTAAACAGAGAACCGAAATATTTAGAGGCAAAAATGTACAGACGACTGATAGTGCGCTGATTAAATAAAGAACAAAACAGACAGCAAGGTATGTCATGGTCAGGGCCTAGGCAAGGAATACAGTACAAATGAAAATCTTTAGGAGGTATTTGCTTCCCACAAGTAATGCAATTATTAACTTTTACTGACATCGGTAAGGAGCAAGAAAAAAAAGTTTCCCCAACAGGGTACTTGGCTTTAAGTTGAAGACTTCGGTTCTGAAACTCGAAAAAGAAAATTTCAGGAGTCTGCTGAATGGGACTTGTAAACTGCTTCTGCTTCGGGCACCGCACAGCAAGAACGACTGATGTAATGGCGTTGGCTGCATGTTTTATACCCCTGACGACCTGACGTCATTGAAGGGACAGCAACCAACGCAGGACCCAAGACTTTAATCAGGCCGACTGCGGGCAACCTGCAGCAGATTACCCAAATGTAATGACTGCAACAGTGAAACACAAAGAACATCTGGCAATTCAATGCCCTGATGGCAAGAGTTGCAGAGGTATACACCTTCTAACCCCATCTGTCTAAACTCTGGAATCCCTGTCTGAAGGGGTAGGGTTTTTTGGCTGTAGTAGCCTTAATACCTTTAGGTCCCTGGGAAATGGTATCTGGATCCACAGTAGGATTCTTGGAGAAACTTGTAGAATCAGGTACTCTGTAGTACCAGTCAAGTTTCCTAGGGGGCGGGGGAAAAAGTGTCTGGAGTAAGACTGGATTCCAAGATGACATCATCTACAACATCCAGGACAGGGGGTATAGCTAGACGCCTGTGCTGAGGCAACTTAAAATTCTCAGCATCTCTTTTTGGACTGAGGGTAGTCCCGACATTCGCAGCGGAAATGGTCTCAAAGTATGCAAGATTTTACCAAAAGAAAAATCCTCTGGAGGGGAGGCAGAGGGAATGGATTCCTCTGCATCTGAATCCTCATAGGTTGATAAGGGCATGTCCTGATAATCAGAAGGGTCAGAGTCATCGGACTACTGGCCTGTAGAATCAGAATGAAACTAGATTATTTGTCTCTTAGCAGGGGAAGGTTGGCTTCCCCTGATTAGGGTAACAAGGCCTTCAGCCATTCTAAGCATTTGTTTTTGTGGCATGAGAGCTTGAGCATGCTCTTTGGTCGGACTTCTAGGCATAGTGCATACTCTGGGCCTAAGAAACTCGGTAGTTTTAGCTAAAAACGAAGTCAGTTTAATTCGAACATCAGTAGGTCGGAATACACCCTCAGAAGCCAGTGCCTGCAAAGCAGCTCCAGACTCATCCAAGGTAGAGACATCCGCAGGTTCCATAGCTAAAGCATCTCATGGCATACCGGACTCCGAATAGGTCTCAGCAGAGGCCTGCAAATCTGTAAAAGCAGGCATTAGGGGCTGCAAAGGTGCCTCACAAAGTACCAGCGGACTGGCGACTAGCTTAACGGAAGTGTTGTCGGCAGTTTTGGACCCAAAGCGATCTCTATCAACCTTTTTTTCAGAAGATCGGTAGTCGGATGGCTTATCGAAGCCATTTCAGAATATGGAGAATGAGAGCGAAAAAATTTAGCGACAAAGATAGCCCAATGATGAATGGTTCGGGCGTTAAAGCACAAAACAGACAGCGAGGGACGTCGTGGTCTGGGCCTAAACAGGTGACGCAGTAAAAATGAAAATCTGTGAGGTATTAGCTTTCCACAGGAAAGACAATTGTTAACTTTTTCTGACATTGTTTAGAGCAAGAAAAAAGGATCCCCAATGGGGTACTTAGCTTTAGAAGACTTCAGGTTTGAAACTCGAAAAACGAAAAATTCAGGTAGCAGCCAACCAGCACTTGTGAACTGCTTTGGGCTCCTTCTCAGCAAGAAAGACTAATGTAATGGCATCGGCTGCCTGTTTTATACCCCTGACAACCTGACGTCATGGAAGTGACAGCATCTGATGCAGAAATCCTAAGACTCTGGTATTCGGGGCGACTGAGGGCTACCTGCAGGCAGATAACCCAAGTGTGATGACTGTAACAGTGAAACACGAAGAAAGTACAGTTGTGTACACCTACCATAAATGTAGATGTTAGAGTGTCTTCACTGTTGCAGTCATAACTGTAGGGTGCTCCTGCCGGCAGGCAGCCCGAGGTCGGCCAGAATCCCAAAGTCTGGGTCCGGCGTCGGCTGTACAAGCTAGTACCCTGACGTCAGTACGCTTTGGTACATAGCCCTCAGCAGACGCCATCTTCTCCAGCCTTTCTTGCCCTAGATGTCAGAAGTCCCCAACAAAACAAAAATGAATCCAACAAGGAAACACAAATACACCACAAAAAAGGAAAAGGGAGAAAAAAGAGGGGATAGGAGGGAGGGAAACCCAGACTGCAACAGTGAAGACACTCTAACATCTACATTTATGGTAGGTGTACACAACTGTACTATGTTCTTCGTGTTTCACTGTTGCAGTCATAACTGTAGGGTGGAATCCCAAAGCAGTGTAAAAGGGGAGGAGGCTTTAGATAGAAGAAGGGGAGGCAAGAATACCCTGCAAAACAGCAGAGGCAAAGCCTGCCCTGGTCTTAGAAAACAGAGGGAGATTGTAGTGCTTGGAAAAAGTATGCACAGAACTCCAAGTGGCAGCTTCCAAGATATCCTTGGTAGGGACTCCTCTGAGGAAAGCTGTAGAAGTGGCAGCTGCTCTAGTAGAATGACTTCTAATGGTACCTGGAAAAGTACAGTTTTGTACCTACCATAAATGTAGATGTTCGAGGATTCCCTTGCTGCAGTCCTGACAATTGGGTATAGTCCGCGTCCCAGTCGGCCCGAATACCAGAGTATAAGGCTGACGTCGGTCATGGCGCCTTAGACTGACGTCAGAACGTCAGGGTACTAATGCGCATGACCGACGTCATTTCCTCAGTCTTTTCTTGCCCCAGATGTCAGAAGACCCAAAAAGACAAGTTCCAAAAACAACCTGCACCAAAAAACATGTACAATATATACAGTAATATATACAAAAAATATAAGCATGTAAACTCACCTACACAACCACCCTGAAACACAGAGGGAAGGAGGGAGGTTAGTTGGACTGCAGCAAGGGAAACCTCGAACATCTACATTTATGGTAGGTACAAAACTGTACTATGTTCTTCGTCTTCCCTTGCTGCAGTCCTGACAATGGGTAGAATCCCAAAGCAGAGGTAAGGGAGGCTGGCAAATTATAAAGTAGCAGGAGCTGACAACATGCCTTGTAAAACAGCTGTGGCAAAACCAGCTCTAGTCTTAGAGTATATAGGCAGGTGATAATGCCTAGAGAAAGTATGCACTGAACTCCAAGTAGCTGCTTCCAGAATATCCTTAGTTGCCACCCCTTAGAAATGCTGTTGAAGTGGCAGTAGCCCTAGTGGAATGAGGCCTAATCCCAGCTGGAACCTCTTTGCCATGATGGGAATAACAAAATGCAATGCAAAAGCCAATCCACCTAGAAATAGTTTGTTTTGACACAGGCTTGCCCTGTGAACTTAAAGCAAAAGAAACAAGTAACTGCTGAGACTGCCTAAAATCTTTAGTCCTGCTCAAATAATAACGCAATTGCCTGTGTACATCTAAAGTGTGCAAAATCTTTTCCCCTTTATTTTGAGGATCTGCATAAAACGTAGGCAAATGAATAGTTTGGTTTAAAGCCACACTAGAAACCACCTTAGGCATAAAGGAAGGATTAGTACGTAATGATACCCTGTCCTTATGGAAAATCAAAAAGGGCTGTACTGCCATAAGGGCCTGCAACTCAGACACCCTTCTTGCAGAAGTAATAGCCAACAGAAAAGCAGTCTTCCATGACAAATATTTCAATTCAGCAGTAGCTGCAGGCTCAAAAGGTTGTAGAGTAAGTTTTTCCAACACAAAATTGAGATCCCAAGCAGGAGTAGGAGCTCTACGTGGGGGTCTTATATTCTTTGCCCCTCTAAGAAACTGCTTGAACAAAGGATGCGAAAACAAAGGTGGGTCACAATCATAGTGAGCTGAAATTGCTGCAGCATGAATCTTTATGGAAGAGAAAGACAAACCTTTGTCCAATAATTCAGTAAGATATTGAAGAGCCACACTCAAATTAGGCTCTGAAATCTCCAAATTCTTTGCTGTACTCCAAAATAAAAATCTCTTCCATTTTTCTGTACACTCTCCTAGTACTAGGCCTTCTAGCTTCCATAATCACATTTAAAACTTGTTGAGGAAGCTGAGACCTACCATGCTTCAACACAGAATATGCCAAGCTGTGAGATGAAGAGATTGAAGCTTGACATTGAGCAGATGACCGTCCTTCTGAGATAACAGATGAGGAATCAGAGGTAAAGGCCATGGGGGCTTCTTTACAAGACTCCTTAGAAGTGGGTACCAGTGTTGCGAGGCCAATCTGGAGCTATCAAAATCATCCTTGGCCTGTCCTGTCTGACCTTTAGTAATACCTTTGGAAGAAGAGGTAGAGGTGGAAAGGCATAGACATGAAGGTTTTTCCAACTGAAAGACAGAGCATCCACTTTCCAAGCTGTGTGATGAAACCCCTTTGTGCAATACTTTGGCAGCTGGTGGTTTAGTGGAGAAGCGAACAGATCTATGTCTGGAGTTCCCCATGACACTGTCAATTTCTGAAATACATGAAGATCCAGTTTCCACTCGTGGGGATCCATGATTTGTCTGCTTAATACATCTGCTAGGGAGTTCTGTGCTCCTGGCAGAAACCTTGCCTGAAGAGTCAGTTGCAGGCTTAACGCAGTCTCCCATAAAATCATTGCTTGCCTGCATAGAGGATAAGAATGTGTTCCCCTTGCTTGTTGATGTACCACATGACAGTTGTGTTGTCTGTCAGAATCAACACCTGCCCTGGAAGAAGTAACTCCTTGAACGCCATCAATGCAAACTGGACTGCTAACATCTCCTTCATGTTGATATGTAGATGCTGTAGTCTGGCAGGCCACTTGTCTTGTATCCACTTTCCATTTAGATGAGCTCCCCAAGCAGTGTCCGAGGCATCTGTCGTTAAAATCTGACTCGCCTCTGGCCGGGTCACAGAGAGTCCCTTGTTTAGGTGACATTCCTGAGCCCACCACAAGAATTCCTTTTGAAGGCAAGGTATTATTTGAATGACAGTGTCCAAATCTTGGCAGTGCTGTGTCCATACATTTTGAGATACCATTGCAGCTTCCTCATATGCAGTTTGGCATTGGGAAGCACCAGAATACAAGATGCCATGAACCCTAATGCTTGAAGGACTGTCCTTGCAGTCAGCACGGACTGATGAGATAGTTGTTGGAAGTAAAGTGACAGACTCTTTTGTTTGTCCGGGGTTAAAAAGGCCATCTGGGCTGCTGTATTCAGTCTCACACCCAGAAAGCACATGTCTTGAGAGGGTACTAGACTGGACTTTATTTCGTTCACAGAATACCCTAGGCATCTTAGCACTGCTATGACATATTCCAGATGCTGTAGAAGGTGTTCCTTTTCTTGAGCCAGAATCAGGCAGTCGTCCAAGTAAGGATAAATTTGAATGCCTTGAAGCCTGAAGTAAGCTATCACTGGAGCCAGAACCTTTGTGAATACTCTGGCAGTAGATAAGCCAAAGGGCAATGCAGAGAACTGATAATGAAAATCTCCAGTTCGAAACCGCAGATACTTTCTGCAACTTAGCCTTATGGGCACATGAAGGTAAGCTTCCTTGAGATCCAAAGTTACCATCCAGTGATCCTTGCCCAGCAGAGGTAACAGTTGCTGTAACGTCAACATCTTGAACTTGGGAATGTCCAGATAAGTGTTGAGGATAGATAAATCCAAAATTGGTCTCCACGTGTTCCCCTTCTTTGGTACTAGGAACAGGCGAGAATAAAATCCGAAGCCCCTTTCTGACACAGGGACTGGCTGAATAGCCCCTATCTGGAGTAACTGAGAAACTTGCTTGTGAGCCTCTTTTCTTTGTGGAGGAGGAACATCTGGCATGCCTTTGAAAGTGGGCATTGTGTGGAAATAAAATCTGTACCCGTGATGAATGATATCCAGCACCCATCTGTCTTGAGTGATTAAATCCCAATTTTCTTTGAAAAGAGACAATCTTCCTCCCAAAGGAGCTGCCAGGCGAGAGTCCACTGGCAGCTGAAAAGGCAGGTCATTGGTTCTGCTTACGAAAGGACTGACCCCTGCCCTCACCAGAAGTCTGAGTAGGTGAACTGTCTGATCTAGGCCTAAACGAACCTTGAGCCCTGCCCCTACCACGTCTAGACCTACCCCTAGACTGGGAACCATAAGCAGGATATGTCCACCCCTTAGCAGGCCAATTTCTACTAAACTTGGAGGCTGCACCTGCAAAAATCTTTAACAGTCTGCATAGACTTAGCTTTGTCCTCCATTTTCTTTAAAACTGCTTCCACAGGCGGTCCAAACAACACATCAGACTGTAAAGGAGCATCCAAAATCCTGGTCTTAACATGCTCAGCTAAATTCTGATCCTTCAACCATGCATGTCTCCGAAGAACAGAACTACTAGCAGCCACCCTCGAGGAGGCCTGAACAGCATCAAAACCACACTGCAAAGAATGCTTACCCACTTGTTCAGACACATGAACCAAATCCAGCAATTCTTTACACTCAATACCTTCCGCCAAAGCATCCACCTTAGATTTCAATTGTGAAAGGAGATAATTCTGATATTTCAGCATATGAAATTGACAATTCAACGCCCTCATGGCTAGAGTGGAAGAAGTATATACTTTCTTACCCCACCTATCCAAAGCCCTTGCCTCTTTATCAGAGGGTACAGGATTTTTAACCACAGAAGCTTTAACACCTTTAGGCCCCTGAGAAACAGTTTCTGGGTCCGCCCTGGGACTCTTAAACAAGTACTTATGAGCTTCGGGCACCCTATAATATCTATCAGGCTTAACGGGAGCAGGAGGCAAGGAATCAGGGTTCAGAGAAGCCTCTGCAAAAACATCCTCCACCACATTCAACACAGGAGGAATAGCTAAGGGCCTATGCTGGGGCAAAAACAAGAATTCCCTAAGCCTTTTTCTGAAGTCAGAGTAACCTTGGCCTTCCCATTTAAAGTGCTCCCTCATGGAGTGAAGAGTCTCTGAAAATGAAAAATCCTCAGGAGGAGAAGCTGAAGGAGTGGAATCATCCACATCAGAATCAGAATAAGTAGGAAACTCTTGCAAGTCTTCCACAGAAGACTCTGAAGCCTGTGAACACTGTTCAAAACTATCAAACTCCTGTTCCACCCTAGGCCTCTTATCAGGTGGGGGCATAGAACCTCTAATCAGAGTAATCAAATCTTCTGCCATTTTAAGCATATGTTTCTTAGGCACAGAGCCGAAATGCTAGGAGAAGCCCCTACAGAAGCTGAACTTGGCCTTCCTCTAAAGAAGCTTTGGCAACAGAAGGAGAGGCCCTAACTACCTTGGGAAGAGAGGGAAGAACAGGTACCTGAGAAGCCCCTCAGCCTGGCCTACCTCCTGAGAGGGCACATCCTGTAACAGTAAAGTATCTGCCTGAGACTCCATAGAGACTCCTGGCAAAACCTCTGGCTCCCTGAGCCTTCTAAAGGACCGGCGTCCGGGACTGCGGTTCCTCACCCCTAGACTTCACTGTTTTGTCCTTGCGCTTCTTAGATGAAGCAGGCGTCGGAGCATCCGACGGCATAGTATAATTGCAACACTTCCCAAACACTAACCTAGCACAATCAAGCCTCCTCTTAATAGTGCGCTTGTTAAATCTAGCACAAGAGCGGCAACCAACAACGTCGTGCTCAGGCCCTAAACAAGGTATACACAATGTATGATAATCCCTATGCGGTATCTGCTTCCCACAAGAAATACAGTTATTCACTTTTTCTGACATCCGGTTAAATACTGAGGCAAGAAAAAACCAAAATGTTCTAGCGGGTTACTTAGCCAACTCTGTATTCGGTCTGAAACTCCGGTTTCGGAAAATCTCAGAACGCCAACCTGCACTCGCAAAATTGCTTCTGCATCGGACCATGCGGCAAAAAAGACTGAGGAAATGACGTCGGTCATGCGCATTAGTACCCTGACGTTCTGACGTCAGTCTAAGGCGCCATGACCGACGTCAGCCTTATACTCTGGTATTCGGGCCGACTGGGACGCGGACTATACCCAATTGTCAGGACTGCAGCAAGGGAAGACGAAGAACATCTGTTTCCCATGATGAGTGTAACAAAATCTGATTCCATAAGCAATCCATTTGGAAATAAGTTTGTTTAGAAATAGGTTTTCCAAGAGAACTGGAAGCAAAAGAAACAAACAATTGATTAGACTTTCTGAACTCTTTAGTCTTGTCCAGGTAAAATCGTAACTGTCTGTGCACATCTAATGAATGCAAAATCCTTTCCCCTTGATTTTGAGGATTTGGAAAGAAAGTAGGAAGGTGAATTGTCTGATTTAAAGCCACTTTCGAAATCACCTTAGGCATGAAAGTAGGATTGGTCCTCAAGGATACTCTGTCCTGATGGAAAATAAGGTATGGTTCCACAGCCATGAGAGCTTGCAACTCTGAGACCCTTCTGGCAGAGGTCAATGCTAATAAAAGAACAGTCTTCCAAGATAAAAACTTAATATCTGAAGATGCAGCAGGCTCAAAAGGAGGCAAAGTAAGCTTTTCTAAAACATAATTAAGATCCCAGGCAGGGACAGGAGGGGTCCTGGGAGGCCGCAAATTTTTAGCCCCTCTCAAGAATTGCTTCACCAAAGGATGAGAAAAAACAGGAGGATCAGAACTGAAATGCACAGAAACAGCAGAAGCATGAATCTTAATGGAAGAAAAGGAAAGTCCTTTAGATAAAAGTTCCGAAAGGTAAAGCAAAATAGAAGAGAGATCAGGAACCAGAGGATCCGAACCTCGGTCCTGCATCCAAATACAAAACCTCTTCCATTTAGAGGCATAGGATTTCCTAGTGCTAGGCCGTCTAGCTTCCAGAAGAACATCCAAAACTTGTTTGGGAAGACTAGAGGAAATCAAATTCCTTTGAAGAGCCAAGCTGCCAGGCAAAGGGTCTTGAGATTGGGATGTAGTAACTGACCCTGATGCTGTGACAGAAGCAAAGGGTTCAACGGGAGAATCCAAGGAGGCCCCAAGAACAGGTGCTTTAAAGTTGGATACCAAAACTGTCGAGGCCAATTTGGAGCAATCAGGATGAGGAACTTGGGCTTGTCCTGTTTTATCTTCAGTAATACCCGAGGTAGTAGAGGAAGGGGAGGGAAGGCATATCCTGAAAGACTTCTCCAGCTGAAGGACAGGGCATCCACTCTCCAAGCTGTTTTGTGGAAGGCCCTGGTGCAAAAGCGAGGCAGCTGATGATTGAGATGGGATGCAAACAGATCTATCTGGGGACATCCCCAAACTGCAGTAATCCTGTTGAATAAGTTGGTGTCTAGCATCCATTCGTGAGGATCTGAAATGTTTCTGCTCAGGCTGTCTGCTAAGAGGTTCTGTTTCCCTGGAATGAATTGAGCCTGGAGATGTAGATTCAAATTTAGAGCTGTGTCCCATAAAGTCATAGCTAGTCTGCAAAGGGGGTATGAATGAGAACCCCCCTGCTTGTTGATGTACCACATGACCGTGGTGTTGTCTGTACGAATTAGCAGAGGCCCTGGTTGCAAAAGGTTCTTGAAGGCTAGAAGGGCATTTTGAACTGCCAACATTTCCTTCAGATTGATGTGCCAGTGAAGATGGTCCTTTGTCCAGGTTCCCTGCTGGCAATTGTCTAGAAAGTGTGCTCCCCAAGCATAATCCGAGGCGTCCGTGGTTAGGATTTGAGTAGGTTGAGGAAGACGAAAAGGCTTTCCTTTGTTTAAAGTGCATACCCTGGACCACCAGAGGAACTCCCTCTGAAGGCAGGGGATCAGAGGAACCAGAATATCCAGATCGTGATAATGCTGTGACCATACGCTTTTCAGATACCATTGAAGCTTTCTCATGTGAAGCCTTGCGTTTGGAATCAACAGAATGCCCCTCTCAAGAATTGCTTCACCAAAGGATGAGAAAAAACAGGAGGATCAGAACTGAAATGCACAGAAACAGCAGAAGCATGAATCTTAATGGAAGAAAAGGAAAGTCCTTTAGATAAAAGTTCCGAAAGGTAAAGCAAAATAGAAGAGAGATCAGGAACCAGAGGATCCGAACCTCGGTCCTGCATCCAAATACAAAACCTCTTCCATTTAGAGGCATAGGATTTCCTAGTGCTAGGCCGTCTAGCTTCCAGAAGAACATCCAAAACTTGTTTGGGAAGACTAGAGGAAATCAAATTCCTTTGAAGAGCCAAGCTGCCAGGCAAAGGGTCTTGAGATTGGGATGTAGTAACTGACCCTGATGCTGTGACAGAAGCAAAGGGTTCAACGGGAGAATCCAAGGAGGCCCCAAGAACAGGTGCTTTAAAGTTGGATACCAAAACTGTCGAGGCCAATTTGGAGCAATCAGGATGAGGAACTTGGGCTTGTCCTGTTTTATCTTCAGTAATACCGAGGTAGTAGAGGAAGGGGAGGAAGGCATATCCTGAAAGACTTCTCCAGCTGAAGGACAGGGCATCCACTCTCCAAGCTGTTTTGTGGAAGGCCCTGGTGCAAAAGCGAGGCAGCTGATGATTGAGATGGGATGCAAACAGATCTATCTGGGGACATCCCCAAACTGCAGTAATCCTGTTGAATAAGTTGGTGTCTAGCATCCATTCGTGAGGATCTGAAATGTTTCTGCTCAGGCTGTCTGCTAAGAGGTTCTGTTTCCTGGAATGAATTGAGCCTGGAGATGTAGATTCAAATTTAGAGCTGTGTCCCATAAAGTCATAGCTAGTCTGCAAAGGGGTATGAATGAGAACCCCTGCTTGTTGATGTACCACATGACCGTGGTGTTGTCTGTCAATTAGCAGAGGCCCTGGTTGCAAAAGGTTCTTGAAGGCTAGAAGGGCATTTTGAACTGCCAACATTTCCTTCAGATTGATGTGCCAGTGAAGATGGTCCTTTGTCCAGGTTCCCTGCTGGCAATTGTCTAGAAAGTGTGCTCCCCAAGCATAATCCGAGGCGTCCGTGGTTAGGATTTGAGTAGGTTGAGGAAGACGAAAAGGCTTTCCTTTGTTTAAAGTGCATACCCTGGACCACCAGAGGAACTCCCTCTGAAGGCAGGGGATCAGAGGAACCAGAATATCCAGATCGTGATAATGCTGTGACCATACGCTTTTCAGATACCATTGAAGCTTTCTCATGTGAAGCCTTGCGTTTGGAATCAACAGAATGCAGGAAGCCATGTAGCCCAGAGCCTGCAGGAATTTCCTTGCAGTGAGCTGAGATAGAGTTGCTAAGGTGCTGAAAGTAGAAGCCAGCTGAGTTTGTTTTTCTGGAGTGAGGAAGGCCCTTTGTAAGGTTGTATTTAAGAGGGCTCCCAAGAATACCATTTGTTGAGAAGGGATCAAATGTGACTTTTTTGTGTTCACTGAGAATCCCAGTAGGAGGAGAAGACGTTGAACAAAGTCCAGATGTTGAAGCAGAAGATCTTTGCTGTCTGCCTGAATAAGGCAGTCGTCCAAGTAGGGGTAAATCTGGATCCCCTGAAGTCTGCAGAAAGCTACTACTGGTGCCAGGCACTTGGTAAAAACTCTGGGCGCAGCAGATAAACCAAAGGGCAGTACAGAGAATTGAAAGTGCCTCGAACCTGCCTTGAACCTGAGGAATTTCCTGCGTTCTTGCCTGATGGGAATATGTAAATAGGCTTCCTTTAAGTCCAATGTCACCATCCAGGCGTCCGGAGAGAGCATTGGAATTAGTTGCTGCAGAGTAAGCATCTTGAATTATGGAATTTCCAAAAAGGTGTTTAACACAGAAAGGTCCAGAATAGGTCTCCATGAGTTTTGTTTTCTGGGGACCAGAAACAGTCTTGAATAAAAACCTTTTCCCATCTCCGAGAGTGGAACAGGCTCTATGGCTCTCACGGCCAGAAGAGCATCCACTTGAGTTAAGGCCTCTGACCATTGATGTTTTGGCAGATCTGGCCAACCGTGAGCCCTTGGCAAAGTGTGAAAGTGGAATTTGTAACCTTTTAAAATCACGTCCAATACCCATCTGTCCTGGGTAATACGAGTCCAATTTCTGTAAAAAAAGAGACAGTTTTCCTCCGAGAGGGGCATCCAGGTGAAGGGGTCCTGTAGCCCAACCAAGAGAGTCATTGAGTTTGCTTTCTTTGAGATTGGGATCTGTCTTCTCCCCTTCTAGGTGAAGAAGCAGTCCATTGTCTAGATCTGTAAGAGGCCTGACCTTGACCACGACCTCTGGAGCACCTATATCTTCCCCTTTGAGGCCTGTCAGACGTGGGAAAGGACCAATTTTTTTGAGGGCCAATTCCTGGAAAATCTATGAGGCTGAACTTGCAAGAAATCTTTTACAGTCTGCATAGACTTTGCCTTTTCTTCCATCTTTTTAATAACTTCCTCAGCCTTGGATCCAAAAAGATCATCATGTTGAACAGGGGCATCTAATAACTTGGCCTTAACCTGTTCAGGTAAACTTTGTTCACAAAGCCAGGCATGTCTCCTGATAACAGTACCAGAGGCTGCAGCCCTGCAAGAAGCATCCAAAGCATCAAAACCACAATGTAAACTATGCTTGTTCACTTGTTCAGTAGCATGCAGGACATCCTGCAGTTCCTTATCCTCTGCACAAGCAGGAAGGGAAGCAAGCTTTTGCTTTAAAACAGACAAAAGAAATTGCTGATACTTAAACATATGAAACTGGCAATTTAAAGCCCTTACAGACAGGGTAGCAGAAGTATATACCTTTTTCCCCACCTGTCTAAAGCACGAGAATCCTTCTCAGAGGGAATAGGATTTTTAGAAGTAGCCACCTTAGCAGCCTTAGAGCCCTGAGAAATAGTTTCAGGATCCGCATGAAGGGTTTTAAATAAAAATAAATGAGAGTCAGGAACCCTATAAAATCTATCAGGCTTAGAAGGAGCAGGAGGCATGGAATCAGGATTCAAATTAGCCTCAGAAAAGCATCATCTACAATGTCCAAAACAGGAGGGATAGCTAAAGGCCTATGTTGAGGAAGAAGAAGAAATTCTCTAAGCCTCTTCTTGGAAGCAGAATACTCCTGTCCTTCCCAATGAAAATGTTCCCTCATCTCATGCAAGGTTTCCCCAAAAGAGAAATCCTCAGGCGGAGAGGCCGAGGGTAAAGAGTCCTCAGCATCCGAATCCTCATAAGGAGGAAAGGAATAGTCCTGATCTGAGGAAGAAACAGAAGATACAGAAGCCTGGTCAGAGGAATCCACAGTAACATCCTGTCGAGGCCTTTTCTCAGGAGGGGGGTGAGAACCCCTAATCATTGTAAGCAAATCTTCAGCCATCTTTAATAACTGCTTTTGTGTCTTGGGAGTGGATTCAGAAGCAGCTTGAGCAGGAACTTTAGACTTTACAGGAGTCTTTGCCTTTGAAATAGTTAGGTGAGTAGGCCTGAAAACCCCCTCAGAAGCCGGTACCTGCACAGCAGTTCTGGACCCATCTGAAGGAGCGACGTCCGAAGGTCCTGCAGCAGGTAAAATAGTGGGCCTTGTTGGCTCCCCATGGGAGTCCGTATCGGCCATCGGTTCAGAAGTGGCGGACGACAGGGGCTGCAAAAGCACCTCACTGACGACAGCCGAACCGGACGCTGGCTCCAGCTGCAACGAGTCCTGTTTGGACCTCGGAGGCCTGTCTTTGTCTTTGCGCTTCTTTTGAACTCCGGTAGTGTCCGACGACATTCTATAATTGAAGCGTCTGCCAAAATAATTTAAAGCCCAATCGTACCTGCGCTTGATAGTACGAGAGTTGAACCTGGCACAGAACCGACAACAAGAAACGTCGTGGTCAGTGCCTAAGCAAGGTAGACAGTAAGAGTGGAAATCTTTGAGGTATTTGTTTCCCACACGCTATACAATTATTAACTTTGTCTGACATCGGAGGAACAAGAAAAATATTCCCCAACGGGGTACTTAGCTTTGAGAAGAGAAGTAAGAACTTCGGACCGACAACAACAAAATACGCTGTTCGAAAATCGCCAACCAACGACTTGCGAGCTGCTTTCCACCGCACGGCAAGAAAGACTGGAGAAGATGGCGTCGGCTGAGGGCTATGTACCAAAGCGTACTGACGTCAGGGTACTAGCTTGCACAGCCAACGCCGGACCCAGACTTTGGGATTCTGGCCGACCTCGGGCTGCCTGCCGGCAGGAACACCCTACAGTTATGACTGCAACAGTGAAACACGAAGAACATCATCCAAAGTAATCAAGCTGTGAGCTTCAGACTTGTCCAGGGGTGAGGGATCACTGAGGGATGAGAAAAAAGATCCGGAACCAGATCCAACGTCCAAGGAGGAACTAGGTGAGACCACAGTAAGGGGAACCAAACCTGGCGAGGCCAGAATGGGGTTATGAGGATCACAGTGTTCCCCAGCCTTCAAGCTTTCTGAAGAAACTTTGACAAACGGAAGTGGAGGATAAGCATAGAGGAGACCAAGCATGAACCAGTGCGCGCGCCTCTGGGGTTCAGAGCGAAAAACTCTATGCATTTCACATTGGAAGGAGATGCAAAGAGATTGCAGAAAGCCCGACCCCACTTTGTAAAGATCTGTTCCGCTACTAAAGGATTCAGAGACCACTCGTGAGGCATCAGGATAGACCTGCTGAGCCTGTCCACTAGAATGTTGGACTGCCCCAGAATGTGTGTTGCTACTAGAAAGCAGCCGGTGGAGATCGCCCATTCCCACACTCTCATGTCTTCTCAACAGAGGGGATAAAGATCGGATTCCCCCTTGTCTGTTGATGTACCAGACTATTGACATATTGTCTGTCTGAATAGCAACTGTCCCTACAGGAAGATGGGCATGAAGTGCCTGCAACGACAGAAGAACCACCCTCATCTCTAGAACACTGACATGCAACTCCGTCTCTGATGGGGACCATCTGCCTTGGACCATCCTTCCCCAGCTGGGAGGCGTCCATGGTCACCGTGGTTTTGGGAAAAACCGAGTGAAAGGAACATTCCTTGAGGAGATCCGGAGATAGAGTCCACCACTGAAGGGAGTCCCTGCATACCCTCTAGATTCTCACTGGAAAGGTGAGAGGAAGGTCTAATAGGGACCACTGGACCATAAGTGTCCACTGAAGAACTCTCATCTGAAGGCGAGCCAATGGCAGGAGATAGATTGTGGCCACCATAGAACCCACTGCCCAGAAAACTGCTTCGGCTGTTGGGACTTCAGCGTGGAGAATTTATAAGATATGCAATCTTAAACTGTGTATCCAGTCCACAGTGAGAAAAAAACCTCATTTGTAGTGTGTCCAAACGTGCCCCAATAAAGTCCAGAATCTGGACCGAGACTACAAAAGATTTGTTAAGATTGATGGTAATACCCAGATTGCTCATTAACTGAATGAAATAATCCCTGGCCTGGCATAGTAGATGCTCTGAAGGGGCAGCAAAGAGCCAATCGTCCAGGTACAGAAAGACCTGAATATCCTGGAGCCTCAGGTGAGCCGCTACAACCACCATCACACCTTGGTCAACACCCTGGGGGGCTGTGGTGAGAACAAAGCGAAAGGCTCTGAACTAGTAGTGACTGGCTCCCAACCAGAAGCAAAGAAACCTCTGGAAGCACCTGTCCATTTTGAAGTGGTAGTACGCATCCTGGAGTTCGATCGAGCACATCCAGTCTGCGGCCTGCAGAAAAGGCAGGATAGAGTGAAGAGTGACCATCCGGAATTTTGTCTTGGTTACTGGCAGGTTCAATGTGGACAGATCCAAGATAGGTCTGAGGTCCCCCGCTTTCTTTGGCACTAAAAAGCACCTGAAGTAAAAGTTGGATCCGGACTGGTCTGGGGGGGGGGTCCGGTTGGATGACTCGTTTCTTCAGCAGCTATCCTATTTCTAGCGCTGTCTCCTCCTGTTGTGCGAGTGTGACGTCTGGGAGGAGTCTGTTCAGACGGGGATGTTCCGTGAATGGAACAAATTATCCTCTGGATATGATTCGTAACACCCAGCGATCTGTTGTAATGGACTCCCATGCCTTCGGGTGTAGCGACAAATGACCCCCGACTGCCTCCAGAGATGAACAGTCGAGCAACCCCTCACGGCTGCTGCCCAGGTCCCTCTAAGGGTTCTCGGGACCCGAAATTCCTAGGACCTTCTCTGCCTCTCGGACAATGTCTGTTGTGACCCCCCCTCTGCCTCTGGGGGATGGAAAATCCTGAGCATCCCGGGAAAACGTCCGAGACTTCTGAAACCACATCTTCGTTCCGCACCGATTCCTGGAAAAGAATCTTTGAGGAGACGAGAAGCGGATCCCGACGGCTGAGTGTCTTCCCGTCCTTCTCGCTCTGGACCACTGTCTCTTTCACAAACTTCCCGAAGAGGGAAGAACCATCATAAGGGGCATTGGTGAAAGAAGCCTTGAAGGGCTCCGAAAATTTGGCAATCGGTGCCAGGCGTGACACCGGATGGCAACGCCTCAAGTCAGTGTCTTCTGTGAGGGACTCTGGATTACATGCAAGTTTGCGGGGTACCTCCTCAGGGGGACTCTGAGGACTCACAAACCTCTTGTTCCACCAGAACTTCCTTGGGCATAGCGACCACGGGCTGTCCCAGAGACGGCAAGACGGTCGGAACCGCACTCAGAACCAAGGGAGTCTGGACAGAGAACAAAATGGTCAGAGGCCTCTACACAGTGAGAACCCACTCCACCATGTCAGATGCAGAAGGGGAACGAACCTCTTGGGACGTCCTGGTGGGGCCCATTCCCCTCTGACCCGACAGGGGGATTCAGTGGAGGGCCTCCAGAAGCAGAGCTGCCAAGTGGGATACTCCTGTCCGAAGTGCTCGGAGCAGAGAGCACCCCCTCGGATCTGACCCAGAGGCTATGGCTCAGAGCTTGGATCCAATCCAATCGGATCAGACACGCTCAAGGCAATGGCCGGCGTGGAGGTACATGGTACAGTCTGCTCCAACCAAACCGCCGGTCAGATTGGAGGAGTAATTGGTCAGAACAAAGGTTGCAAGGAGCCCCCTCCAGAGGGAGAGGGCACTGGCAAGACCCTCATCTGGATCTGGGTGCGGATAAATCTCTGCATCATCTTGTCCATCTCTGCTTTGCTGAGATTTCGGGTGGAGCGGGAGAACGCCACCGAAACAGGTCATGAGAGCAGGTGGGGAGAAGACCTTATTGGGGACTGGCTACGAGTCTCCTGTGGCTTGGGGGAGAACCTGGGGGAGTGTAACTGAGGAGATCTAGGCCTAGTCCGAGGGCTAACTTTGGGTGGCAGACCCGCCTGCAAAGAGCAGTCGGGGGACCGCTTACGAGAACGTTTTTTCTTAGCCTTGTCCCCTTCCCCAGACCACTTGGTGGGAGTCTGAGTCCCTGAGGATGGGGAAGAGGAAGTAGAAGTGGCAGCCGCTGCTATCCCTGCTGGAGAAGAAAGGACAGTAGTCCCTGAAGAGGGAAGCAAACCATTCAGTTTGTCCCACCTGTCCTTAAGTGCCCTGGGGTTGAAACCAGCGTAAACAGGACAGGGGGACTTAAGGTGATCCGCACCAAGGCAAACCAAGCACAGAGTGTAGCCATCCGGAGATAGCTTATGGTTGCACTGTGCACTTCCTAAAACCTGCCTTAGGGGCTTCTGCCATTCCCAACACACAGACACAAACACACACACACGTGCGCTCGTCAGATAGAAAAGAGGAGAGAACCCCCCCGACGCAGGAGGTAAAGTAAAGGATGTAAAGAAGAAAACAGGAAGAAATCAGAGAAAAAAAGTTTAGTTCATTTATGTGACCCACTAGCTGGAGCTCAGAAACCACGCTTGTAACTACTATGGCGGCAAATAAGATCTGAAGGGAGAAGGGAGATGGGGGGTATTACGGGTAAGGAGAGGAGTCTGGAGCTCGGATCCATAGCTGGAAAATGCGGCCATGTCAGATCCAATGCGGATCCGAAACCCACAGGTTGAAGATCAAATGAAAAACTACTTCAGATCAAAAATTAAGATTTCTGCAAACAAGGAAAAAGTGTATATGCTTGCCCAACTTAACAGTGGAATACAGCATTCAAGACTAACTGGAGAACCACCTACAGAGGAAGTATTCCTGACCTACTGGGGTGGGTAACTTCTGCAGAGCCAATATGGAAAAGTACAGCTGTGTGGATATCAACCCTATAAGAAACAATGTTACAATAAGGTTGCTGCTGCAGTATAAATGTTCCTCAATGAAATAAGCTACAGTTTATGTTTGCATTTTATACAGAATTCCAAAGACCACAGAAATCCACAGCATGGCATTGGTCTCCTCTCCTAGCCTGACATACTAGCTAACAGACAGCTAGATGGTAGAGAAGTCCACATAATCTTTAATGTTGTTTTTAGCTGAATGGAAAGTACTGTTGTGTAAGAACTTACCATAACAGTAGATGTCCTACTTTATCACTGCTGCAGTATTGCAAACAAGTGAGTTATCACCAACTGACTGATCCGGCCCGTGTTCCAAAGCTTAACCTTTTCTAGACATGTCAAACTTGACCTGAACTCACAAGAGTAGGGGAATATAGGCGAACATGAGTGGAGACCGTCAAGACTATCCCCAAGCCAGTGGCCTGAAAACCCTAGAGTGTGACTGGAGCTAGGAGGGGCAAAGCATTAAGTGCAAATGCACCCCCTCAATCCTATGTTACAGGGCAAAATAAAAGGAGAGAAAGTACAGAAAAAAAAGATGGTAACCAAGTAAGAGGTAAAGATACTGCAACAGTGATCTGCAGGACATCTACTGCTATGGTACGTTCTTACACAGCTATACTATTGTCCTGACTGAAATCACTGTTGCAGTATTCCAAATGGGCAATTCCCAGAGCTGGGGGGTTGGCTAGTATATAAAGCAACTACCCAAGATGCCAGGGAGAACTGAGCTAGCAAACACCATTCTGGACCTTGAAAACACAGTCTTCGTGTTTAGTGAAGGTGTTACATTAGACCAGGTGGCAACTTCCAATATGGTTCTGGCATCCATTCCTTTGTAGAAGGCCCTTGAGGATGCCACTAACCTGGTACAGACAGCTTGAGAGAATGAGGGCAAGGATTTGCGGCGCAAAGAATAACAGAAGGAAAAGTACTTGGAAATCAAGCTTTGAATGGTTTATTTGGGCACTGGTTGGCCCAGCTCTGAATCCATGAAGGAGACAAATAGTTGATTAGACTTGCAAATTGATTTGGTATTGTCCAAATAGAACCTTAGCTGTCTGTGAACATCTAGAGTGTGGGTTCTGTGGGTTGTGGAAAAAAGGAAGACTGATGGCCTGGTTGAGAGACAGCTCATTCATTATTTTTGGGAAGGAGGAAAGATCAGCCCTCAAGGTCACCTTGTCCTTGTGAAAAATAAGAAAGGGAGGAATGGCCAAGTGCCTCTAGCTCAGAGACTCTCCTAGCTGAAGTGAGAGCCAGAAGCAAAATAGTCTTCCACATGCAAACTGAGATTAGCTGAGACTGCTGGTTTAAATGGAGGCACAGTACGTTTTTTCAGCACAAAGCCAAGGTCCCAAGGAAGGGGACAGGCTTCCATGGTGGTCTAAGATGCAAAATCACTTTAAAGGAATCGTTTCACCTCAGGTTTTGATACAACAGGAGGAGTAAGGTGCAGACAGGTGGGCTTTGATGGAGAAGGCCAGAATTGCATCCATGAGCTCATACAGGTATTTTAGGATGGGAGGTATCTCAGATTTGTTGGTGTCCTGGTTATTCCTATGGCACCAGAAGAAAAAAAGTCTATTTGGTTATGCAGGATTTCTGAGTGGTGAGCATCCTTTGTTCTTTAAAGGATCTTAACTATACTTTCTGAAAAATGGTTGCTGAAAAAATCAGAACACTATCATGTACAACCATAGGTCTAGGGACAACAGGTCATGATGCAGTAACGATCCTTTCGGCTGAGTGTTGAGGTCGGTGTCATATGGGAGTTTGCAGCGTTTACCCTTAGCTAGATAAAATAGGAAAGAGAACCAATGCTGTCTTGGCCAAAAAGGGTGACTTTTTTCCCTTGATTTTTAATAGAACCCTTGAAAGGAGAGTGAGTGGGGGAAAGCCTTAAAACAACTTCCATGTCCACTGAAGAGAGAAAGCATCAGTCTTCCAAAGGGTCAAGGGTTCCTGGTGCAAAACATGGGAAGTGGTTTGCTGCACTAGGAAGCAAACACATCTATCCAAGGTGGCTTCCAATGGTGAAGGACGTCCAGGAAGACTTTCCTGTTCTGGGTACACTCCTGAGGGTCTTCCAAGGCCCTATTTAAAGTGCCCTCCAACATAATGTCCTGTGATGGGATACATATGGTGAACAGTGACATGCTTTTTTTTTTGGGTGGCAAGGTCCCAGGCCCTCTGTGCTACATTGCACAGTTGTACGACCTGGTGCATCCTTGCTTATGTGCCTCTCATGACTGCTGTGCCGTCTGTGAATACTCCAAGTGGACCTTGCTTCCAAATATGCGAGAAAACCTGAAAAGCTTGGATGAGCCCCGTCATCTTTTTTTTTTTTTTTTTTTTTTTTAAATAATGGGCAGGGCATCAACCAGTGGTTTGTAGTAATCTTTTGTATTTTTTTCACAGCTTGAGACCAAGTCAGTTAGTGGTAGGGTAGGACGAAGACACTGGGGGGATGTTTTGGAAATATTTTTTTCCCCCCTGAAGACAGGCCTCCCAGATGTGGGATCCCTCTGCAGTTTTTCCAGTCTCTTTCTGGGAGACTTCTGAGATTATGATTTGTGGTTTATCTTTGTCTATGGAAGCAGATTCAGTCATAAGCCCTACAATGTCATACATGCTCTCATGCAGTCTCTTATTACAGAGCAAAAGACGAGTGTACTACACATTGCTGGTGGTCACCTTGGCAGGGTTTCCTTTGGAAGTACGGTGGAGTACACTCCTGTAGCTATTTAAGCATACCTTGCTTTCTTCCACCTCCTGCTCACTCACAGCAGTTTATGCAAGGCCTTCAAGGTGGAAGCCCTTAAGACAGCGCAGACATTCTAACACCTGCAGTCATAGTGAATTTACTTACAGTGTTTGCCACAGAAGTCATTGCTGCACAGAATTCTTCATCCACAGGAACAGCACTAGAACCGTAGCTGCCCCCAAGGAGAGGAAAAAATTGCAACAGCCCCTGCGAAACAGCTGTAAGCAAAGCTTACCCTATTCCTCAACTGAAGGCCAGTCCAGAAGAGCTTGGAAAAGGTGTGTTTTTGTTCATGTGGCTGTCTCACATTCAGAGCTGAAACAGTTACTATGGTTGCTGCTGTTCTAGTAGAAAAGGCTTAGTCTCCCCTGCAGGTGTTTGTCATTAGATACATAACAAAGTGATCAGTTTGCTAGCAATGTGGAAAAAGTTTATTTTGATACAGTTCTGATTTGTTTACCTAGCATGAAAGGCAAAACTGCACATAACTATCTGAAATTTTTTTATCTGAGCTGCCAACAGAGTCTTACAGCATTCATAGATTTACGATTAGGTAGAAAGACGCTCACTTTATTGGTAAAAAAACACCAAAGCTTTCGGGAATGTCCCTTCTTCAGTGTTCAGTTAAATCAATTAAAACTATCGTATATATAAGGATAAAACAGCAAACCACATGACACAGCCATCCAATGTGGAAACAAACATCATTAATGGATCAGTTATAAAACCATACTACTGCACGAGAATATATCTATATACATGTGCATGTACCTACATCTAAAAAAAAAAAAACCTCAAAAATAATCAATAAAAGCACATTTTTTAAGCAAAAGCAAAACAAATCACCTATACTTTGCCAGTATCAAGTTACACCTCCTTTCTCCGAGAGAGCCATACCAGAGTTGTTGTTGTCTTTCGGCTTTTCCCGGTTAGGGGTCGCCACAGCGGAACTCCAGTCCACTAATGATTGGCAGTAGATTTTCATGAACGCCGAGGTGCCAGCTCGACGTTCAACCTTCAGTGAAGGCACGCCTATTTACGCATGTCTTTCTAACGCCCACCCAACCGCGGGGAGGACATGCAGACTTCACACAGAGGGCACTCCCTGCACTCCAGCTGAGAATCGAACGGGAGAACTTCTTGCTGCGAGGCAACAATGCTACCGCTGCACCACCGCGGATGAGAGCCATACCACAGTATATTTGTGAAAACCCATCCAGTCAACTATGTTTTGTTTAAAGGAAGAAACGCTGCTTGAAGACACAATCTAAAGGTCTGAAAAGGAATCTATTAAAGGAAAACTCTGCCCTCTCCTACAGTTTAGCTCAATGCTTAAATTTCTTTTCTCACTACAGTATGGTTCCAGTACTGTGTAGGTACCAGAAACCTGCTTGTAATTTTCAAAACTTTTATTTCCTTCCATTGGAATCGAAGGAAGGCAAAGCTCACCTACTTTTTTTAAGCTTTACGTCTCATACACTTAGCAGAGGAATTCGTCTCTGCCTGCACGACAGTTAAATCTGTAGCTTATCTTGTCAGGTACTGTTGTCAATCTTAGATGGGCAGTTAATCGTGCTAATGTCAAGAACACAGCAGCTGATATAAAAGAACTGTTTTCCAGTGTTTTTATTGTGGAGAGGAAGAAAACTTAACACTCTCCTTTCATATCAAAACAAAACAATTACATCAATCAGGGGTTTAAAGGCAGTTGTCACTTCTGATGAATTTACATAAACAGCACAGTACTGAAATGTTGTTTTAAATGTTGGTTATTTATAATAGTTTATAGGTTAAGACAACTTAAATGCAGTTAAAGACTTCTGTGACATTTAGAGAGAAGTCAGAAAATATTTTTTCTTGAGAAGTATCAACACATTACTATTTCAAGCCCCTCCCCCCTTACACACACACACACACACACACACACACACACACACACACACACACACACACACACACACAGGACAGAACTGCAGAAAGTTACAATTGGCAACCCGGTCAACTAGATGAACTGATAATGTTCATTAAGTCTTTTATGCTTTTTTGTGACATCCTCCCAGTGGGGGATGCATATCTGGTAAACGCAAATCCACGGTAACAAATTCCCACTGACTAAGTCCGTTCTTATATTGTTAAAGTGCATCAGCACTTTGTAGACCACAAAGGAAATATGACCATTGATGGCAATCATAATATACAGCTGAATTTACTCTTAAAACGTTTACAGTGTGCTGTTGCATTAAAAACATTAAGAAATCACCAGTATTTAACTGTTTAAAGCGTGCGCACAGACTATGTGCATTTAAACACAGTACTGCATTCCACATGCATTTTTACACACATATACATAAACACACACATTTTATATATATATATATATATATATATATATATATATATACACACACACACACATACACACATTATATATATATATATATATATATATATATATATATATATATACATACATACATACACACACACACACACACACACACACACACACACACACACACACACACACACACGTGTTAGTAGACATATGTACACTTACACAATGTCCATTCTGAGTTTTCCTTTAAAGGACATGAAGTACACACAGGCATACAATCTACTTGTACACAAACGCACATACAGTGGATAGAATAAGTTTACACACCCCTGTTAAAATGCCAGGTTTCGGTGATATAAAAAAATGAGAAATCATTTCAAAACTTTTCCCACCTTTAATGTGAATTATAACCTGTACAATTCAATGGAAAAACAAATCTGTTAGGGGAAAAAATATAAAAAATACAAAACATACAATATGCTGGTTGCATAAGTGTGCACACCCTTAAACTAATACTTTGTTGAAGCATCTTTTGATTTAATTACAGCAGTCTTCTTGGGTACACACCTGCCATCAATTAAAGGGACTAACCCCAAACAAAAGTTCCGTTGTTTTAGTAGGATTTTCCTGACATTTACTCAGTTGCCTGCTACAGCAAAAGCCATGGTTCGCAGAGAACTTACAAAGGCGTCAGTCAGGAGAAGGGTACAAAAAATTTCCACAGCATTGGGCATACCATGGAAAACAGTGAAGAGAGTCAAAAAGTGGAGAAAATATAGGACAACAGTGACGTTGCAAAGAACTGGATGTCCCTCTAAAATTGATGGAAAGACGAGACAAAACTGGTCATGGAGGCTGCCAAGAGACCTACAACACTGAAGGAGCTGCAGGAATTTCTGGCAAGTACTGGTTGTGTACTACATGTGGTAATCTCCCATATTCTTCGTATGTCTGGTCTATGGGGTAAGGTTGCAAGACGGAAGCCTTTTCTTACACAGAAAAACATCCAGGCCCAGCTAAAATTTGCATAACAATCCATCAAGTCTCCCAAAAGCATGTGGGAAAATGTGTTATGGTCTGAGATCATCAAGGTTGAACTTTTTGGCCAGCATTCCACAAGGTAGGTTTGGCGCAAAAACACTTTGCACCACCAAAAGAACACCATTGCCACAGTGAAGCATGGTGGTGGCAGTATTATGCTTTTGGGTTGCTTTTCTTAAGCCAAAACTGGGGCTTTGGTCAAGGTGGAGAGAATTATGAACAGTTCCAAATACCAGTCCCTTTTGGCCCAAAACCTTCAGGCATCTGCTAGAAAGCTGAAGATGAAGAGGAATTTCACCTTTCAACATGGCAATGACCCAAGCAAACATCCAAATCAACAAAAGAATGGCTTCACCAGAAGAAAATTAAAGTTTTGGAATGGCCCAGCCAGAGCCCAGACCTAAATCCAATAGAAAATTTGTGGGGTGGCATGAAGAGGGCTGTGCACAAGAGATGCCCTGGCAATCAGACAGATTTGGAGCGCTTTTGCAACGAAGAGTGGGCAGATATTGCCAAGTCCAAATGCGCCATGCTGATAGACTCCTACCCAAGAAGGCTGAATGCTGTAATTAAATCAAAAGGTGCTTCAACAAAGTATTAGTTTAAGGGTGTGCACACTCAAAAGAAATTTAGCCAAATCCACCAGAGATCCAAAATTGGTCTCATGTCTTCTGTTTTCTTTGGCACTAAAAAGAATTTTGAGCAAGTTCTAGATTCTAGCTGGTCTGGCGGGACTTCTTGGAGGACTTTTTCTAGCAGCTTTTCTACTTCAACAGCTGCTGCTTTCCTCTGACTGGGTGGAACCTTGGGAATTTTAACGCTGGTGAGGGTGGTAGAGCTATGGGAATTTTTTAAAATCTGGAAATAATCCAATGCACCCACATATCTTTTGCAATATCTAGCCAGGCTCTCTGGCGCAGGGATAAATGACCAACTGCCAATCAGGTCTCCTTTCAGGAGTGCTGATAGGGTCAGTCAAAAAAAATCTGTAGACCCCTGGTTCAGTGGGCCTCCTCTGCCACGTGGGCATCATCTGTTCGAGTTCTGCCCTCTGCCCCTGGGGGAGCAATCTCATGGATCTTGGAAAGGACCCTGGGAGTTTTTGAACCACATTTTTCAACCACCTCATTGATTCCCAAGAAAGGTTCTTTGAGGAATCAAATAACATACGCCCACTGCAGAAAGGGTATTACCATCTTGCTTGCATCTGGAGGCCAAACAAAGCTTCCGTCAAAAGATGCATTGACGAAAAAGGACTTGAAGGGCTCTGCAAAAGTCACACAAGTGCATTCAAGCATGCCTCCTAATAGATATGACTGAGACCGCCACCCCTGAGGTGGCTTCAGCTGCATGCGAAATGAGCTTCATGAACGAATTAGTGATGGACTGTAGGGTAGCAATTTGTGAAGCAACACAGGTCTGAGTCTCAGAAGTACTGGCCCCAGTGAGGGATGTGGAGAGTTCTTTAATCAAATATCACTGCAATCTAGTTAAGTGTGCCAAATAATTCAGCGACCTGAGTGCAAAGGTCGCTGAAGCATACATGCTTCTCAAGTCTGTCCAACACCCTTGATTCCATGTTATGAGGGATGAACAAGAGAACTCTGTTCTGCAAGTTCTTTCTTTGTTGCTGCCACCACAACCACTGCATCTACCCTTGCAGTCCCTTGCTCTAAAACTTTCTTTTGGGGATCAGCTCAACCGTGTCTGGCTCCTTCCACACCCACCTAGCGACCAAACCAATGCGCTAAGGTTGCCACCCGTCTCGTTGTCAGCAGGACATGCATGGGTTAAGCCACCTTATCCCGTTGCCTGCTGTATCAAGTAGTGGGACCTGAAAAGTCTCGCTTTTGCGGTCGCACTTAATTGCCGTGGAAAAGTGACAGTTACTTCCGGCTTTTTCATGGCAATTCAGTTATGTCACCAACCCGGACCTGCAGGCAAAGCTGCTGCCTGTTGGGTCCGGGTGCTTTAATTCATGCAGTAATTGCCTGCAATTCACGAAAGGGGTGGGGATTGGGGCATGAAGAGCCCTGCAAAGATTGCGGCTATAAGAGCGCTTTGTTTTAAGCACTTCAACAGCCACCAAAAAACAACTTTTTTTTTTTTTTATATAGAACAAGCGATCCAGCCAGCAACCATCCTCCAACCATCCAGCCAGGCATCCATCCATTCATGCAGCCAGTCATCCATCCAGCCAACAGCTACTCCCACCAACCAGCTAGCCACTCCAGCAGCCATCTGTCGTACCCATAACAGCATCTCCTTCACCACTCTGGTGGTGACTTCACAGTAGAGGGTGTGGCCAGTGTCATATTGGCCACACCCCCATGTGCCATTTTGGCCCGCTTAAAAGGTGGCAACCCTACAATGAGCTCGTCAGCAGGTACAGTCACCCAGGACTACCTACCCCTTTTGCTTGAGGATTTTCAAGAAGTCCCCAAAGAAGAAATCAGGGGATGATTTGGGGACCCTTTCCCCTCATCAAAATCGATATCTTCAGTGACTGGCTCTTGAGGAGTTTGTGTTACTCCTCTTGCACACACTTCTTACGGACTTCTTCAGTGGGATGTTCCGGAGAAGTAACAGAAGAAATATCACCCTGCTGGGTAGCCTGAAGACTTTCGACTGGCTGTCCCTGTGGAGCAGAGTGATGACATTCGAGGCACAGAGACATACGGGATCCAGAGGGGAGATCAGAGGAGGGAGGAACCGTCCATTGTGCAGAAGCAGAAAACATTTTTATTTTATTTATTTAACATTTGTTTACCAGGGAAAGTCCAACTTGGAACAAAGCCAATTTTCAATGGAGACCCGGGGAGAAATGCTCCAGACGCATATCTTTGTAATGTGGGAAGAAATCGGAGCACCTGGAGGAAACGCACACGAATGCAGGGAGGACATACAGACTCCACACAGAAGGTACCCCAGCAGAGAATCAAACCAGAGAACCTCTTGCTGTGAAGTGACAACACTACAGTTGCACCACTGCGTCATCCATAATTCTCCCTTTTACCTAAAAAGGCAGGGCACCTCAGGCAGGAGGCTGAGGAAGCCAAGAAGCCATGCTTCCTGACCATCAGCTCCCCTTGACCAGAGCTGAATCTGCCCAAGGTAGAGGTCGGAGTCAAGCTGTCCAATGCAGATGCTCCGATGCGTTCACCCCTGGCCCTTGGCCCTATTGTCTCTGTTGTACAGAGGTTGACAGTAAATAAATTAATCTCCAACTACCAATACCCCCACATAACCCTTGGCTACCTCTTTACTAACCTATCCTAACATTATAGGTTTTGAAGGAACTCTGGGACAAAAGTCGGTTGGGTTGTATGGCTAGGCTTGTAAAAACACTGGTGGTCATTGGCCTGATATGAACCTATAAATGGAACTGCATTAGTCCTGATAGGGAGACACTCCTGAAAGGCTTGCAACATTACGACTACTCATCGCCAGGATGTTTATGTGCAATTTGGTCTGTGTGTGGGGACCATGTAAACTGAACTGTCCCTTCCCTGAAAACGTCACCTCAATAGGGAGGTGTCTGTGGTCACAGTGGCCTTGGGTGGGGAAAGCCAGAAGGGTCTGCCAAGTGTCCATACCAGAGACAAACTACCAAGCAAGGTGATGTCTGCACACCAGAGTCATCCTGATGGGCATGGACATGGGATGAACCGGAGCAGACCACTGAACTGCCAGGGTCCATTGCAGAACCCACATGTGATACCTGGCGAGGGGCATTAACTAGATGGCAGCCGCCATAGCGCCCAACACTTAGAATTAGATGGGCTGGTGGACAATCCAGAACCAGCAAGCTACAGACTTGATCCCAAATAAGTTGGGCTCTGCATAACGGAAGTGCTGCAATCTCAGATACCATATCCAGTTGAACTCCAATGAACTCTAGGATCTGGCATGGAGAAAGATTGGATTTTGGCAGACTGACCATGCCAAGATCCTGAAACAGACTGAAGGTGTAATTGGTGGCCACTGACAATTGATGCCATGTGGGGGCTGTGAGTAACCAGTCGTCCAGGTACAGAAAAACCTGGAAGCCTTGCAGCCTGAGATGGGCTGTCACCACTGCCATGCATCTGGTAAAACACCCAGGGGGCTGTGCTGAGTCCAAAGGGCAGGGCTCTGAACCGGTGGTGACTGGCCCCTAACGAAAAGCACAAGTGTCGCCTGGAGTGTCTGTCGATGATATGACAGTACGCATCCTTGAGATACACTGAGCACATCCAATCGTCCTTGCGCAAGAGAGGCAGAATGGACTGAACAGTGACCATCCAGAACTTGGACTTCTGGACTGATGGATTTAGTTTGCTGAGGTCCAAAACTGGACGCAGGTTCCCCAATCTTTTTTGGCACCAAAAAACTGAGAGCAAGTTCTGGACCCTCGTTGTCCTGTTGGGACCTCTTAGATGCCTCTTTTTAGAAGATCTTGAACCTCAAAATGGGCAAACTCCATTTGGCAGGGTGGAACTTTTAGGAAAGATTTTAATACCGGGGGACTGAAAAAAGGGGATGCCATAACCCCTGGAAATAATCAACACCCACTGATCTGAGATATCTATCCAGGTTAGTGGGTACAGGGAGAATTGCCCTCCCCCCCCCCAACTGCCTCCAGAGCAGGACAGTCTGGCAGCGTTTCAGGAATGCTGGAAAGGCTTCTCTGAGAAAGGCTCAAAGGAGCCCCGATTCTGCAGACCCCCTCTGCGTCTGGGGATGCATCTACCATTGAATCCTCTGCCACGGCCTGTAGAGGAGGACTCTTGGGGAGCATGCTGGAAGGAGGACTAAGTCATGCGGAACCAAAGTTTCTTACTCCCTTTCTGAGTCTTAGAAAAGGACTGTTGGGTAGTCGAAAACTTGATTCCCACCATGGACACAGTCTTACCCTCCTGCTCACTGTGGGTCAATGTTTCCTTGATGGAAGGTCCGAACAAGGTCGAACTGTCAATGGGGGAAATTGTTAAAAGACACCTTTAAGAGTTCTGCAAACCTGCAAAGCCAGGAGTGCCATCGGATGGCAATTCCTGTACCAGCCGCTTGAGAGGTGGCCTCCGCTGCACTGGAGATCCTCATCCAGGCGTTACCCAGGCAAGTCAGCTTAGTAGAGACCAGCTTAAGACTCTCCGGAGGCAGTAACTCTAAGGGAAGAAGTGAGTTCCGATACTGAATCCCTCTGAAGCCAGGTGAAATGTGCCATGTAGTTGGTTGCCCTGAGTTCGAATGTAGCGGAGGCAAATACAAGTTTTCCGAAAAGTACAGTTGTGTACACTTACAATAAATGCAGATGTTAGAGTGTATTCACTGTTGCAGTCATCACATTTGGGTTATCTGCTTGCAGGTAAGCCCTCAGTTGGCCTGATTATCAAAGTCTTGGGTCCTGCGTCGGTTGCTGTCTCATCTTCCATGACATCAGGTAGTCAGGGATATAAAGCATGCAGCCGACACCATTACATCAGTTTTTGTTGCCCCAGCTGTCGGATACCCCCATAATGGGAAGCAATTGTATACAAGGTTACACCTCCAACAAAAAGCAAATACACCAGAAAGCTTAAGTATAGTACATAAGAAGAGAGATATAGCCAATAGAAGTCAGGGGGCTGGAGGGAGGGTAACCAGGACTGCAACAGTGAATACACTAACATCTACGTTTATGGTAAGTGTACACAACTGTACTATGTTCGTGTTTCACTGTTGCAGTCAATACATTTGGGTGGATTCCCAAAGCAAAGGAAGGGAGGAGGCAATTATTGAGCATTAGGACCAGCTATTAGGCCCTACAAGACTGCAAGGGCAAAAGCAGCTCTGGATTTAGAAAAAACTGGCAAACAGTAATACTTGGTGAAGGTATGCACAGAATTCCAGGTAGCAGCTTCTAGGATGTCCCTGATAAGAACACCTCTGAGAAAGGCTGTAGAAGTTGATGCAGCCCTGGTGGAATGGGGTTTTATCCCCTGTGGGGTAGGTTTTCCATGGTGCTTATAGCAGAAATGAATGCAATGGCCTATCCACTTAGAAATGGTTTGCTTTGAAATGGCCTTCCCCTCTGTCCCTGCAGCAAAGGCAACTAGCAGCTGTTCAGATTTCCTGAGAGGCTTGGTCCTGTCCATGTAAAATCCAAGTTGTCTGTGCACGTCCAAGGAGTGCAGTATTCGTTCTCCTTTGTTCTGTGGATTAGAAAAGGTTGGCAAATGAATGGACTGATTAAGGGCCACACTGGATATCACCTTGGGCATAAAGGAAGGATTGGCCCTGAGGGACACCCTGTCCGCATGAAAGATGATGAATGGCTCCACTGCCATGAGTGCCTGTAATTCAGACACCCTTTTGATTGCTAAAAGGAAGGCTGTTTTCCAGGAAAGGAATTTCAACTCTGCAGTTGCAGCTGGCTCAAAAGGAGGAAGAGTGAGCTTTTCCAATACAAAGTTAAAGTCCCAGGCAGGAGTAAGAGCTCTCCTGGGTGGTCTTAAATTTTTGGCCCCTCTGAGGAATTGTTTCAGTAGGGGGTGAGAGAAGAGGG
Source organism: Protopterus annectens (assembly GCF_019279795.1). Classification (NCBI taxonomy): domain Eukaryota; kingdom Metazoa; phylum Chordata; order Ceratodontiformes; family Protopteridae; genus Protopterus; species Protopterus annectens. Next base: position 1,275,783,964 of record NC_056741.1, on the reverse strand, counting down.
GTGGGCTCAGTATTATAATGTGCAGAAATGGCTGAGGCATGAATTTTAATAGAAGAGAAGGAAAGGCCCTTGTGAAGCGGCTTTGTTAATTATTGAAGAATATGCGGTAAACTGGGCACTTATGCCCATCCCCGGAGTCTGCCTCCAGGAAAAGAATCTTTTCCACTTTTCAGCATAGGATTTTCTAGTACTAGGCATCCTTGCCACCAGGATGACATCCAGCACTTTCTTGCCGAGGGATGGTATTGGAGAACTCCGGTAATTTGCCAGGCTGCCAGGTTCAGGGTTTGAAGAAGAGGGTGCAGAATCTGGCACTCCTGCTGAGAGAGACAGTAGGGAAAAAGTCTGAGGCAGGTGCCATGGTTCCAGTAGTAACACTGCGCAAGAGGGGGTACCAGTGTTGGCGTGGCCAGTCTGGTGCAATGACTATGGTCCTTGGTTTGTCCTGTTTGATCTTTAGTAGAACTTTCGAGAAGAGAGGCAGAGGGGGAAAGGTATAAACTGAGAGGCTTTCCCAGGTAAAGGACAGGGCATCCACTTTCCAAGCTTGTCTGTGGGGAGTCCTTGTGCAGAATTTGTCCAACTGGTAGTTCTGAAGTGCGGCAAACAGGTATATCTCTGGGCTCCCCCAGTTGTTTCTCAGAATGTTGAATATCTTTGGCTCCAGTTTCCACTAGTGTGGGTCCATGAGATTTTTGCTTAGGTTGTCCGCCAGTGTATTTAGCTTGCCTGGCAGGAATTGAGCTTGTAGGTGCACTTGGTAGCTCAAGGCTGTGTTCCACAGAGCCATGGCAAATCTGCAGAGAGGGTATGAGTGGGTTCACCCTGCTTGTTTATGTACCACATAACAGTGGTGTTGTCGGTCTTTACCAATAATTGTCCTGGAAGAATGTGGTCCTTGAAGGATGTCAGAGAATTCTGTACAGCTAACATTTTTTTGAGTTATATGCAGGTGCATTTGACTCTGGTTCCATTTGCCCTGAATGCACTGCCCTGTCAAGTGAGCCCCCCATGCATAGTCTGATGAGTCTGTTGTTAGAGTTTGGGCGGCAAGGGGTAGAGTGAATGGTAGTCCCTTGTTTTGGTGGAGGCCTCTGCCCACCAAAGGAGCTCTGTCTTTATACAAGGAATGATAAAAATCATTTATTCCAGGTCCCGAGAATGTGGACACCAAAAATTGGACCTTGCTGATGGATGATTGCAGTCTTAGGAATAAAGTACCTGCTTCCCCTAAGATCATGTATAAACGGGGTGTTACCCTTAAAAGTATGACGGAAAGAAATTGGGTAGCATCTACTAGACCTGGTGGGATGTTCAAGTGTGGTTCTTGTAACCAGTGTAAACACAAAGGTCACCAATACATTTACCTTGAATTTGGTTGACTTTTCTATAAAGGAGAGGTTTAACTGTAATAGTAATGGTTTAGTATATCTGGCTGAGTGTCAGCAGTGTCCCCAATTTTATATTGGGAAGACGGAACGTCACTTGAAGCAGTGAGTGTATAAACACCAGTACAGTATAATGAAAAAAAGACTGTACTAATGCTTTAGCCAGACACATTAATGACCATAATGATCACTTTTTCCTATTTTTGGTTACTGAACAAGTGAAAGTCGATCCTAGGGATGGTCCTTGGTCCTTAAAATTAGAACAAAGGGGACTGTGGTGGCAATTGTTAAACAGCTATATGTTTCCCGGACTTAATGAAATTAGTTCCCTGAAATGTATGCTTAAATTGAAGGCCTTAGAAAGATGGTAATTATATAAACATACTATGTGTTTTTGTGCAAGCATGATGTACTTTTAAGCACATGTTTATTAGTATGCACATTTGTATTATTTAACATTCATTTTAATATGTATTTTTATCCTTATGAATATTTAAATTACGTAAATATGAATTTTGTATATTTGTTTTAAATTGATTTTTTTGTATATTACATACTAAATAATGAGATTTGTAAGGAATGTGCTTATACATTCCTTTTACGACAAAAAAGGGGGAATTGCTGCTTTAAAATTTTGAGTCTGGAGCCGATGTAAAGATGTCACTTGAGTGGGCTTTTTAAATGTTTTTTTAATTAACTTATGTTGTCGTCTGATGAAGGTTGCACATTTGAAGTGCGACCGAAAGCGCTCACATTAACTGGTTTGTGATTAAAGAAATATATTTTTTACTACATCCTTGCCTTCTTATACTTGTTTGGTTTTGTCATTTGTGGTTTTCAATGTTGACACCATAGGCTTTTTAGATACCATTGAAGTTTTCTCATATGCAGTCTTGCATATGGAATTAGTAGATTGCAAGGCCATGAACCCCAGGGCTTGCAGTATTTTCCTTGCAGATAGTTGGGTCTTTGTGGCCAGCAGTTTGAAGTAGGCTGTCAAATAAACTTGTTTCTCTGGCGTGAGGTAGATCATCTGGGAAGTTGTTTTCAAGCTTGCTCCCAGGAATACAATTTGTTGGCAGGGTACTAGGTGTGATTTCCTTGCATTTATGGTGCACCCCAGTGAGGTTAGCAGTTTCTTTACAAATGCCAGATTCAATAGTATGTCCTGGCTTTCTGCCTGAATTAGACAATCGTCCAGGTATGGGTATATTTGAATATTTCTTTGCCTGCAGAATGCAATGACTGGAGCTAGACACTTTGTAAATACCCTGGGCACAGTAGATAAGCCAAAGGACAGTGCAGAGAACTGATAGTGCATGTCGCCTGCTCTGAAGCGTAGGTATTTTCTGCAAGATTCCCCTAATGGGATGTGCAGGTAAGCTTCCTTTAAATCGAATGTTGCCAACCAGGCATTTTTGCCTAGCATGGGAAGCAGCTGATGAAGAGTTAGCATTTTGAATTTTGGGATTACCAAAAAAGTGTTTAGGACAGACAGGTCCAGGATAGGATGCCAGGAATGGTCTTTTCTGAGTACCAGGAAAAGTTGAGTAAAAACCTTGTCCCCATTCCTGTTCTGGGACAGGCTGAATAGCCCTGATACTTAGAAGAGAAAGAACCTGCTGTTGAGCCTCTGCCCACTGATTTGGAGGTAGGTCTGGCCACCCTTTTGGCGTTGGTAAAGAGTGGAAGTGGAATCTGTACCCTTGGGAAACTATATTTAAAACCCATTTGTCTTGGGTAATGAGTTCCCAGTTTTTTGCATGCAGGGCGATCTTTCCCCTAAATGAACAGTCAGTTGAGCAGGGCTTGGAAGGTTTAAGGTTAAGTTATTGTGACAGTTTACTATATGGGGGTGTCTTACTACTTCCAGCTTTGGAAGTGGGAGCCCCCCCACTGCTTAGGCCTGTGAGTACCTTGAGACTGAAGCCTGGGTGGTCTGCTGGCCCTGGGTTTGGACTGACAAGGCCTGGAAGAGACAGGAAGGGAACAATTCTTAGAAGGCCAATGCTACTAAATCTAGGAGGCTGTACTTGCAGGAAATCTTTAACAGTTTGCCTAGATTTAGCTTTTTCCTCCATCTTTTTTAAGGACGACTTCTGCTTTGTTGTCAAACAGGCGGTCTTGGTTTAAGAGAGCATCCAGTAATTCAGCTTTAACATGATCTGGCAAAGTTTGCACCTTAAGCCAAGCATGCCTTCTAAGTACAGACCCAGTGACAGCAGCCCTGCAAGATGCCTCTAAGAATCAAAACCACACTGCAAAGTAGGTTTACCAACTTGTTCAGCAGAAAGGCTCATCCAGACTCTGCTACACTTTGCTGTGAAGGAAAGGTTAGTTTGCTTTTATTTGTTGTATTTTGTATTACTTTATTGCCTTTTTATATTTTGAATACTGTGGTTTGTTTTCTTTACCTTGTGCTTTATTTGCATTCTGCTTTAACTGCATATTAAAACTTCAAGAGACCACTCTTCTGAGTCAGGCAGAAATGTTTTCCCACCCAGTTACAGTTGTCTTGTTAAATACCACTGTCTTTATAGTTGTCTGCCTCTTATGTTAATCTGACCATATATCTCATTTCCTCGCTACTTTCACTGGCTTGTGTGAGTAATCACAAAATCACCAATTTTGAAATCCCTCCCCTTCAACTATTTAAATTTACTGGCCATCCAACTGTATTCCATAGTACCACAAAACAAAAGTGACCACCCCTTTCAATCCATCTTGCTGCTTTAAAAATAGTAACTCTCCACTAAACCTTAACTTTTTAAACGGGTAAAACTTGCGTTACTTACTTTCACATCTAACGTCTCTAGTGCACACTGCAGTGTGCATTTTTTTTTTCATCTTACCGCTAAGTATCCCTGTGACTAGCACTTGCTCTAACACCTGCTGAAAAGCACAAGGAAGCCTTAAACTGATACAAGCACTCAACTCTCCTTACTAATAAGGAGAAATTAATCGTAGGCACTAAACAGCTTATAATTGCAAAGTACCTTGCTAAGGTAAGGGAAAACAGCTCCTGTACTTTACAAAAAAAAAAAAAGCACCAAACCAGGCATGTCCAAGGGTCAGCTTCTGGTGATTTCTCCTGTCCACCTGGTGAATCTGGGCATACTGGGGCAATGTAGCAATTACCTCATTTACACAGACAACCCTCTCCTCCTACCACCCAACACTACAACCTGTGAGAGATGCACTTATAGCCAAAATGGAAGCAAAGCTCTCTCCATCCAAGACTGTGCTAGACAGTCAAGAGGAGACGATTAACACCCACACTACACATCAAGCAACACATAGCCCTTCTAAACCCACACCACCAACACCCACATATAGCAACACTATATCCACATATGCAGAGGCCCTTAACTGTAACCTACCCAAGCAACAAGGACCTCTGAAGCTGAAACGCAAACACCAATCACAACCAAAGTGTCACACAGCTCACATCACCAGTGTGCCACCCAGCAACAGCCCCTAAGGCAAGACAACGTACCTAACACTTTAGTCATAGGTGACTCTATAGTACAGCACACTGATGTCCCACTCACCAGGCTGAACAAGGAGAAAATTACAGTCAGCTGCCTGTCGGGTGCCAGGATCCGCCACATAACGCATGAACTCAAGTCACTCCACAACAAGTACAAATACGACTCTGTCATTGTTCATGTTGGAGTGAATTACTTGAGACGTACCTCCCTGGACTACATGAAGAGAGACATGGAAGAGCTCTCGGATTATGTGGCCCAGGCATGTATGACCCTAGCCCCGAGTAGCATCCTGCCTTCGCCCAGAATGATACCACAATATAAGGACAAAATTATTGACTTCAACAATTGGCTAAGCTTCTGGTGTCATTCAAAGGGGATCCAGTATCTGTCTGCCTGGGATAACATGATCGACAGACCACGATGCTTTGCCAGAGATAGTCTGCACCAGTCGCCCCTGGGATTCAAGTTACTGGCTAAGGCTCTTGCCACCCCTATAGTGCCTTTTTTAGGCAAAGTTCAAAGGACAAAACCACCACCGTAACAGGTACAAGCATGCAAAACCTGAAGGTAATGCTCCTCAATGCTAGAATTCTAAACCTCAAAATGCACTCTCTGAAGGCACTCCTAAAAATGGAGAACATAGATATCTGTGCAGTAACTGAGACCTGGTTCAAGGCTCCAGAGAGCACCCCTGCCATACAAGGCTACAACTCTTACCACACTTTTAGGCCACCAAACCAGGACCGAAACACTAAAGGTGGAAGTGTGTCAATACTCACCAAGGATATTCACACCACCAGGCTAGTTGCCCAACACAATGCATCTGAAATTCTCCAGGTGCACCTAACACTAGGTAAAGACTGCAATCCAAATTGTAGCTTGCTACAGATCATCCACCATATGCCCCAAGATTCTCACTACACCTTTCTAAACATACTGGAAAATATTAAGATACAACCAAACACCCTAATACTGGGTGATTTTAACTACCCTGCCATTAACTGGGAAAACTACTCGTGTACTAACACCTTTGCCCAACGGTTCTTGGAATTCATAAATTCCAATGCCCTGGATCAACTAATCCATAGTCCCACCAGGAGCTCCAATATCCTAGACCTGGTCATTACCAACATGGGAAATCGATGCTCCACACCTATGATCACCCCCTCGTTAGTCAGGTCTGACCATATGCTAATCACCCTTAACATCCACATCCCACCCCCACCCCCCAGTAAGGAAACCTCCATAAAAAACTTCTCCAAAGCCAACTTCATGCTACTTAAGTCAGAAGTGACCAGCTTCATGACACCCATGCAGACGGGAACTGAAAGTTCAACTGCTGAATCCTACACTAAGGCACTGTACGAGCACATTCTCTCATGCAAGAATCGTGCCATCCCAAAAAGAACCAAGATGCTCTCATCCAAAAAAAGGAAGCCAATCTGGTGGTCCCCTGTCAAACAAACTTTACAACAAAAAGAAGAAACTGTTGCAGAAAAGAGGAAAATCCCAGGATGCAAAAAACTCCCTTGCCAGCCTCAGTAAGAAACTGAGGTCCCTCATAAAATCCTCCAAAGCTAGTTACGAAAATAAAATTGCCAAAGATTCCAAAGACGACCACAAGGCATTCTATAAAGTACAGTTGTGTACACTTACCATAAATGTAGATGTTTGACTGTATTCACTTGTTGCAGTCATTACATGTGTGTTATCCTGCTGGCAGGTTGTCCTGCTGGCAGGTTGCCCTCAGTCAGCCTGAATTCCAAAGTCTTTGGTCCTGCGTCGGTTGCTGTCACCTCTTCCTTGACGTCAGGTCGTCAGGGGTATAAAAGATGCAGCCGACGCCATTTTCTTCAGTTTTTCTTGCCTCAGATGTCAGGTGCCCCCAAGTAGGTAGGTAGGCAATACATATTGCTAATCAAAAATATACAATAAAAACAATACCTTCAGTTACCAGCAAATACACCCCAAAGGTTGTATAGGATAGAAAGGTATAGATAAGTCCAGCTAGTGCAGAGGGGATGGAGAGAGGGTAACCTGGACTGCAGCAGTGTGAACACTCTAACATCTACATTTATGGTAGGTACAAAACTGTACTATGTTCATCGTGTTACACTGCTGCAGTCATTACACTTGGGTAGAATCCCAAAGCTGAGGTTGGGTGGCTGGTCTATAGAGAGTTAGGATTGGCTATGAGGCCCTGCAGAAGTGCAGTGGCAAATCCTGCTCTGGATTTAGAGTAAAGAGGCAGATGGTAATGCTTGGTAAAGGAGTGCACTGAACTCCAAGTTGCAGCCTTCAAAATTTCCTTGGTAGATACTCCTCTGGGGAAAGGCTGTTGAAGTGGCTGTTGCCCTGGTGGAATGTGGCCTAATGTTATTTGGGACTGATTTTCCATGCTGTATATAGTCTGCTTTGAGATGGCCTTGCCCTGTGATCCTGCAGCATATGCTACAAACAGTTGCTCAGTTTTCCTGAAAGCCTTTGTTTTGTCCAGGTAGAAGCGTAGCTGCCCGTGTATGTCCAAAGAATGCAGAAGTTTCTCCCCTTTATTCTGGGGGTTTGGATAAAAAGTTGGCAAATGGATGGTTTGGTTAAGAGCCACACTAGATACCACCTTTAGCATAAAGGTAGGGTTTGTCCTTAAAGATACCCTGTCCTGATGAAAAATTATAAAAGGTTCCACTGCCATTAATGCCTGTAGCTCTGAGACTCTTCGTGCTGAAGTTACTGCCAGGAGCAGAGCTGTTTTCCATGATAAAAATTTTAGATTGGCTGGCTCAAAAGGTGGTAGGGTCAGTTTTTCCAAAATGAAATTGAGGTCAAAAGTTGGTGATGGTGCTCTCCGGGGTGGTCTTATGTTTTTAGCCCCTCTGAGGTACTGCTTTAGCAAGGGATGAGAGAATAAAGGAGGATCCGTGTTGTAATGTGCTGAAATGGCAGAGGTGTGGATCTTAATTGATGAGAAGGATAGGCCTCTGTCCAGCATCTCAGTTAAGTATTGTAAACTCTGAGGAATGTTTGGAACAAGAGGGTCAAGGCTATAAGCCTGGTTCCAGGCGCAGAATCTCTTCCATTTTTCTGAGTAAGCTTTCCTGGTGCTAGGCCTCCTGGTCTCCAAAATGACATCCATAACAGCTTTAGAGAGAGGTGTTGCCTGTCTGACTAATGTATCTGCCATGCAGCCAGGTTTAGGGTTTTGAGCTGACCATGCAGGATCCGATTGTTTTGTTGAGTCAGAAGGTGTGGAATTTGAGGCAAAATCCATGGTGGGCCTTGAGCCAAGTTCCTTAAAATAGGGTACCAGTGCTGGCGTGGCCAGTCTGGAGCAATCAGGATCATCTGTGGTTTTTCTTGTCTGGCGTTTAGGAGTACCTTTGAAAGGAGAGGCAGTGGCGGGAAAGCATAAACTATTAGGTTTTTCCAGCTGAACAGAAGAGCATCCACTTTCCATGCTTGTTTGTGATAAGTCCTTGTGCAGAATTTTTGTAGTTGGCAATTCAGTGGGGAGGCAAAAAGATCTATGTCTGGGCACCCCCACTTTTGCGTTACCATGCTGAAAATTTGTGGATTCAATTTCCATTCGTGAGGGTCCATATTTCTGCTTAGATAGTCTGCCAGAGTATTTTTCCTTCCTGGCAGGAATTGCGCTTGCAGGTGGACTTGATACGCTAGAGCGGTGTTCCACAAGGTCATGGCTTGCCTGCATAGGGGATAAGAATGAGTGCCCCCTTGCTTGTTTATGTACCACATTACTGTGGTGTTGTCTGTCTTTAGCAGTAATTATCCTGGATGTAGAAGGTCCTTGAAAGCTGCTAGGGCATTTTGAACAGCCAACATCTCTTTGATTGATGTGAAGATGCATCTGGTCTGTGGTCCACTTGCCCTACATGCATTTTCCTGCCATGTGTGCTCCCCAGGCGTCATCCGAAGCATCTGTTTGCCTGGCTGTGGGTTGGGTAAAAGGCTGACCCTTGTTTAGGTGACATGCCTGTGCCCACCATCGAAACTCCTGTTGTAGGCAGGGAATCATTGGTATTCCTACTTCTAAACTGTGAGTGTGTTGAGTCCAAACACTTTTCAGGTACCATTGTAATTTCCTCATATGCAGTCTGGCATATGGTATTAGTAGTATGCAGGATGCCATGAATCCCAAGGCCTGCAGAATTTTTCTTGCAGGGAGATGGGACTTTCTTGCCAGCAATTGAAAATATTGAGTTACTTGAACTTGTTTGTCTGGCGTGAGGTAAGCCATCTGGGCCGTTGTATTTAAGCTGGCACCCAGGAATATAATCTGTTGCGAGGGCACTAGTTTTGACTTCTTTTCATTTACTGTGTACCCTAGAGAAATAAGCAACCTTTTTACAAATGCCAGATGCTGTAGAAGAATGTTCTTTGTCTCTGCTTGAATGAGGCAATCGTCCAGGTATGGATATATTGGAATTCCTTTTTGTCTGCAAAATGCAATTACTGGTGCCAGGCACTTTGTGAAGACCCTGGGCGCAGTAGATAAGCCAAAGGGCAGTGCAGAGAATTGGTAGTGCATTGTACCAGCTTTGAATCGGAGGTATCTTCTGCAATTTTGTCTGATAGGGACATGCAGGTATGCCTCTTTGAGGTCCAGAGTAACAAGCCAAGCCTTCCTGCCCAGCAATGGGTAGAAGCTGCTGTAATGTCAACATTTTGAATTTCAGAATATCCAGGTAAGTATTCAGAATTGAAAGGTCTAGTATGGGCCTCCAGGCCTTATCCTTTATGGGGACCAGGAAGAGTCTTGAGTAAAATCCTTGTCCTTGCTCCTGTTGTGGTACTTTTTGAATAGCTCTCATGTCCACGAGGGCTGAAATTTGTTTTTGTGCCTCTGCCCATTGATTTTGTGGCAGGTCTGGCATTCCTTTTAGCCTTGGTAAAGTATGAAAGTGGAATCTGTAACCTTGAGACACAATATTCAGGACCCATTTGTCCTGGGTGATTGTTTGCCAGTTTTGAGAAAAAAGTGCTAGTTTTCCCCCTAAGGGGGCTTCCAAAAGGGACGTGCTTGGCGTACGAAGGGGAAAGTCATTGTGACTGTTTCCTGTAAGGTTGAGACTTGCCCTCACCACCTTTTGGGGTTGAGTTGCCCCACTGTCATTGTCTGTTTGAGCCTTGGGGTTGAGATCTGCCTCTTGGGCGTCTGTATCTGCCTCTCTGTGGCCTGTCTGATACTGAAAAGGACCAATTCTTTGTTGGCCAATTTCTGCTAAACCGAGGTGGCTGTACCTGTAAGAAATCCTTGACTGTTTGCATAGATTTAGCTTTATCCTCCATTCTCTTTAACACCTCTTCTACCTTAACAGCAAACAAAGTATCATGCTGTAAAGGAGCATCCAATAATTTTGCCTTAACATGATCAGATAAACTTTCTTCTTTTAACCAAGCATGTCTTCGAATCACAGAACCTGTAACAGCGGCTCTACAAGAGGCCTCTAAAGAATCAAAACCACATTGCAGAGTATGTTTTCCCACCTGTTCAACTGCATGCAATAAATCCTGCATTTCTTTACAATCAGGAGTTTCTGAGCTTGCAAGCATTTTCTGTTTTAACTGAGCCATTAAATATTGTTGGTACTTAAGCATGTGAAACTGGCAACTTAAAGCTCTTACTGCTAAAGTTGCAGAAGTGTATACTTTCTTCCCCCATCTATCCAAAGCTCTGGAATCTCTGTCCGAGGGTACTGGATTTTTTGCAATGGAAGCCTTAACCCCTTTTGGACCCTGGGAAATAGTTTCTGGATCAGCAGAAGGGTTTTTGTAAAGAAACTTGAGAGTCAGGGACTCTATAATACCCATCTGGCTTGGCTGGAGCAGGGGGCAAAGAGTCAGGAGATAAACTGGATTTAGAGAACACATCATCCACAATATCTAGCACTGGCAGAATAGCCAGGGGCCTGTGTTGAGGCAATAAGAGGAAATCCCTGAGCCTTTTCTTGGATTCTGAGTAATCCTGGCTTACCATGAGGGAGCATTTCCATTGGGAATGTAAAGTTTCCCCAAAAGACTAATCCTCAGGAGGAGAGGCTGAAGGGATAGATTCTTCAGCATCAGAGTCCTCATAGGGGGGGTAGAGAGTATCCCTGGTCTGAAGAGAAATCGGAGGAAATGGAAAGATGTTCAGAGGAGTCAGTCTGTATCCTGCCTAGGCCTTTTCTCAGGAGGGGGATGGGAACCCCTAATTAGAGTAATGAGGTCTTCAGCCATTTTAAGCATCTGTTTCTTAGGCGTGGAGGACTGTGCAGGAGAATGCTGTACTTGTTTCTTTGTCTTTAATAGTACCTTTGTCTTGGCTGTTGTTTTAATGGTAAGTTGTGAAGGTCTGAAAACACCCTCAGAAGCCGATGCCTGCTCAGCGGCTCCGAACCCATCTGAGGGATTAGTTTCCGTAGGCCCAATACCTAGAGTTTCCAGAGGCCTAGATGTCTCCACATGGGAGTCGGAAGCAGTCTGTGGCTCTGAGGTAGCGGGTGTCAGGGGCTGCGAAAGCGCCTCACTGAGAACCGGCGACTGGCCTAGAAGAGGTTTCGTCGGTTTTGGACCTCGGATGCCTGTCTTTAGCCTTGTCTTTGCGTTTTTTCAGTATTGAGGTAGTCGGCTGATCCAACAGCATTGTATAATTGAACCTTCGGCCAAAGTAGTGCAAAGCAAAATCAAAACGTGTTTTTATAGTGCGTTTGTTAAATCTAGCGCAAAACCGACTAGTGACGTCGTGATCAGGGCCTAGGCATGGAATACAGTAAGAGTGGTAGTCCTTATGAGGTATTTGCTTCCCATAAGAAATACAATTATTAACTTTTTCTGACATCGGTCTGAGGCATGAAAAAGTTTCCCCAACGGGGTACTTAGCTTTATTGAAGACTTCGGATCTGAAATTCGACTTCAAAAAATCTCAGGAGTCGGCCGACCGGCACTTGCGAACTGGTGGGAATCAGCACAGCTTCTCTTCAGTCTCGGATGAAAAAATCTTAAACTTTCCATGCTTCAGACTAGAGTAAAAGACCCATGGCACACTCAGCACAGGTTGTAAGACAGGAAACCAATACAAAAAAGTTAAAATCTAGCCCATGCAGCTGTCTCTCTCAGATTCTATAACAAATCACAGCTCTCTCATCATTACAACTCACTGGTGTGGTCCCAAGCAGGCTTGAAATTCAGTTTAGCTTTTTACAGTGGGGCAGGGGAACATGTGGTTACTGTAGCAACCGAGAAGTAGCAGTAGGGACAGAAGTACTTAATGCAACAGTGAAGGGGGTGGGGACTTGTAACAATTTAACAATCTAAAAGCAGGGAAATTAGCAGCAGTTTTAATAAATGGAAACTAAGTGCAGCTTAAACAGGTAAATAAATTCTGTTGAAAAGATTATGTATGTTAAGTATAAACAGTTTGCACTGCCATAGATTCTGCAGCAAAACACTCCGCTCCCATGATTGTGACATAAAAAATGAAAGTTATGTACTTGTGACCTCAACCTGGTCTGTGACCTCAACAGGACTTGTTGGCAGAACAGGTGTGTCCCAGAGACTCCCCCTTCTGTGGAATAGACTCCCAACTCCACGTCAAGCAGAGTACCTCATTAACTTTTTTTAAGCACAACCTAGATAACTGGATGGGGAACAGAGTAAACACTCCTGGGATTCCACGTGTCCCTGCTGGACAGGGGCATCAGGTGCTGACTAGGAACATGGGCTAAATTCTTGGCTAGGCTTGTAAGGGCCTCAAGGCCAGTAGCCTAGTAACTTCTTGGCGGTGTGGGGAAAAGCAAAAAGATCGCACCACTGGTGAGGTAGAAGAACAGACCTGCTTAAAATGTCCACCAAAACATTGGACTACACCAGAATGTACACAGCTAGAACAAAGCAGTTAGTAGTTATGCCGAGAAGTCATGAGGATGTGTCAATGTGCTATATCATCTAAGAATGGGTTCCCCCTTGCCTACTGACTTACCAGACTACTGACATATTGTCGGTTTGGATAGAAATAAATTCTTTTTTTTTGGGGGGGGGGTCCTAGAAGGCCTCCAATGCTAGCATTCCTGCCCTCATCTCTAGAATGTTGATATGGAGACTGGCATCTGCGGGGAACTACTAACCTTGGACCATCTTTCCCTTGTAGTGCCCCCCTCCCTAACTGGGAAGCATCTGTGGTTGCAGTGGCTTAGGGCTGGAGAAAAAGTGGCAACCTGACACTACCCATACAGAATTTGAGCCAACAGTGAATGACAGCCCTCCAAATGTTCGTCTGATGTACTCAGAAAAAAATTGGCTGACGCTCGAATTACTGCACTGCTAGTGTACAAATACTCTCATGTGGTACCCGACAAGAGGGACCAAAGTGACTGATGTAGCTACTGAACCCAGTAAATTAAGAATCAGTCTGGCTGGGTTTTTTGAGATGAAAGAAAAACTTGGACATGGTTAAGTGCGATTAACCTGCGCTGTGGAAGTTTGCTGTCTGATGAATTGTGTCAGAGTACAATCCTATAAACTCCAATACTTGTACCAGTTGGAATTTGAACTTACTCATGTTTACCGTGGGGCCAAACACCGAACAAATCTAAGCAAGAAGTTTTTTGCTTTGGTAAGCAGATTCCTGGTAGGGGGTGGAAATAAGCCAGTGATCCAGACAGAGAGAGGAACATCCAGATACTTGCAGCCGAGGTATGCTGATACCAGGGCCTTGAAATCTAATGAACTGGGGGGGCTGTGGCAAGGCCAAAGGGCAGGGCTCTGTATTGGAAACGACTGGCTCCCAGACAGAAGTGGAGAAGCTTTCTGGGTCATCTGTCTACCTTGATATGGTAACATGCAAACTGTAGGACTATGAAGCACAGCTAATCATTCACGTTCATTAGTAGCAGAATGGACTGGATGGTGACCATCTGGAAATTTGATTGCTTGATGTATTAGCTATGGCGACTGAGGTCCTGAATTAACATGAGTTCCCACCTTTTTTGGCCCTAAAAATAATCCTGAGCAAGTTCCGGATCCTAACCGACTTGCTTCTTTAGCAGCTTTTGCATTTCATTGAGTGCTGCTGGTCTTAAAAACGGTGGAAAGCTTGGTAAGAGTTTGGGGGAAGGTACAAGGGTATATAATAGTCCATTTTTATCCTCTGCACCCATTTGTCACTGGTGATGGACATTTAGGCTTTGGGGTGCATGGACAAGCACCAAACTTAAGTTTAATTCTAAGGTATATAGGAATAGCACCTATTCAAATTCCTATCTACATTTTAACAGTGCTCATCCTGTTCATCAAAAAAGAAATTTGGTAAGGGGTCAATATACAAGTTCCTCTAGAATGACATCGAATACGGATGACTATATTGAGGAAATGAAAGTTTTGAATCAAATGTTCAAAAAAAGAGACTATCCAAATTCATTAATTGAGCAAGTGGAGAACAGTCTTGGATGGAAGAACAGGGAAATTCCAACCCATTTTAGGGAATGGTGAAGGAAGCATTGGACAGAACAAAGAGGAGAATTTTAGTAGGGCTTTAGTTTTAGAATTTAACGCAAGTTCGACTTTGGTCAAGAATATCAGACAAGGAATGGAACAGATTTCTTACTATTACAGATCTTGACAAAGTAGCAAAAGAAAAACTGAAAGTAGTATACAAAAATTCCTGTAGTTTAAAGAACTTATTAGAAAAGAACCATAGGGCTAGTTCAGGAAGTAATACAAAAAGAAAAAATGGAACTTTAAAATGTGAGCATTGCTCACAGTGTCCCTATATTGCCAACAGAGAGACAATATTTCTAGAAAGTAGGAATATTGTAATAGAAGGGAAAGAATATAAATGTGACTATATGGGCATAGTGTACTTGGCAAATGTGGGTTTTGACAAACATTCTATGTAGGAAAGACTGAGCGTAAATTAAAAATAATTTATGAACACATTTACGAAGTACAAAATGAAAAATAAACCAATGCCCTATACAAACACAAGCAGGATTGTAAGAATGCACACTTTCTATTTTTTTGTGTGCTAGAAAGGGTGAAAAGTGATGAAAGGGTGGTTTATGGGAGGAAAGAATCTAATACAGAGAGCTTTGGTGGCAAGTAACCTTGCAGGCTAACAAATGGCCAGGACTGAACAATTGCATTTCCATTGCACCCCTTCTTAAACTCAAAACTATAGGGACTATGTAATAATGGCATAAATTTCTTTTATCACACTCCTTTGTCCATACCAGGTCTTGTTTCATAATGTTTTTAAGGTTTTAATAATAACATGTTATTTAACACAGTTAATTTATAACTTTTAAACGTGATTTTGTGAAAGAATATTGTTCATTGGTTTGATGTAGTTTATAAAATGACTACAAGATGGTGCTATAATTTATAATAAAAGTTATTTTTATTGAACTCAAAACGTAAGTATTAATAAATTATAAATACTTAGTCAAATTTCATTGTATATTTATTCAATGATGGTTTTAAAAGCATTTTTTAAAAAAGTTTTCTTTATTCAAATGTGTCAAGCAAGTACCTTGTTTTCAACCTTGTTTCAACTTATGTTAATTATGTTAATGGAGATGGTTTGTGATTGGATCTTTTCAATTCAAATTATAAATAAGCACTTCAGAGACATCAGCCCACATCTGAGGAAGTTTTTAAATGAAAACGCAATTGTTTTGAGCATTAATGGTTTCTTGCTGATGGATTTAATAAAGTATGTTAACCAGACTGTCTGCGAGCTTCTCCACTATTAAGCTGAAACTGGCGGCCATTTCTAATATCCATGTTTGTGAGGAAACTACCTTTTCTTCTTGCTTTGTAAGGGCTTTTTGAAAGGTGTTTTGCTGCTTAGGCCTCCTGTCAAAAATCCTTCTCCCCCTTGGGTCTGCACCTTTGTGCTGCACTCTCTTACAGAGTCCTTTCGAGCCTGCTGTTACTTGTGAATTGAAGATTTTATTACAGAAGACTGCCTTTCTGGTAGCTAGAACATCAGCAAGATGCGTTTCTGAGTTGCAGGCTCTTTTTACTAAGCCTCAATACATGGTGTTCCATGAAGACAGAGTGGCTCTCTGGACCAACCCCTCCTTCATGCCCAAGTAGCTACTGAGGCAAATTTGAATCAGTCCATTCAGTTGCCAGTTTTCTTCCCAAACTTCTCAAATAAAGGCAAATATTTGCTGCACACCCTTGACGTTTATCAACTACGATTCTACTTGGACAGGACCAAGAGCTGCTCCAGATCTAACCAGCTGTTTGTGGCCTTTTCCATTAACAAAAAGGGTCTGGAGGTATTTATGTTTACTATACCTCATTGTATTTCAAAATGTATTTCCATGGTTTATTCTTCTAAAGGTTTGTCATTACCAGGACCAGAGCTTATTCCAGTAGATTGGTGGCTATGTCAGCTGCCTATTTAGCCCACCATTCCTTAGATGTGATCTGTGCTGTGGTCACATGGTCTGCACCTCACATTTTTGTTACTTATTACAAGCCTGACAGTCTCCAGGAACAGGGCCTTCTTTTGGCTCCACTGTTCTTTGGCATGTCCATGAGGCCACCCAGGGTTTTATGGTAGCTAGGGACAATGACCCAAGAGTGAGAAATAGTAACATGGACAACCATCAGATAAAGTGTTATGTACTTACCACAACTTGGCATTTGTGCTTACCACAACTTGGCATTTGTGTCATCCTATGGCACTATTCATCACTATATCCCCTCCCTCTTTCCCCCATCCTGTGGGACCTACAGGAAGTGGAGATGTCCCGTCTGGTGGCTAAGGTTTTCTTTAGCTATTTTCTAGCTCTAGAGCAAACTCAATCTGAGAGCTTAGAGGGCAGCAAGGGATTGTGGGAGGGGCACAAGCCTCAGATCTGGCTGATAAGCTGCCAGTTCTGATCCGACAACCCTAGAGTGATGAATAGTAACAAATGATAAACACAGATGCCAAGTTACGGCAAGTACACAACTATTTCTATTCCTTTTATCCAGCTAGTAAAAGGAGATGGACGCCCATCTTGAATGGTAGGTGGATATGAATTTCTGAGCTGTTGATGGACAAGTTAAGTAGGTATGTGGCATGCAAGGCTAGACTTGAGGGCCATTATTTCACAACTGCTTCCCTATTTTATCCTACTGGGAATGACTATAAAGGAGGCAGACAATCTTTAAAGAGCTACTCTGGTTTCAAAGAAGGATGCACATTCATCAGTGGGGAATGGAATACCATATTGCATACAGATTATAATCATTCCAGTACAAGAGCTCTGCAAGTACCAATAGGCAGATTTAAGAAATTACTGGGAATCTGTGGATTTCACTGACATTGCAAGTGTATGTGCCCATTGGACTGCCAGTTTTGTTATTCATATGGATACAAATCCTCCTCCAGAACTGAGAATTTTTATAAGTGTAGAACATCAAAACTCTCATCTTTGGAAGGCTAAGGGCATTTTTGCACTCTGACCATGCTCCAATACTACCACAGTTAGTTTTTCAAGTAATCTCATCCAACTTATGCAAACTACAATTGGGTCTTTTGTACAGGTAAATAATTTGATAGCCACTTGTAGTACTATTATTCTACATCTATGACAGAGTTGGGCAAGAATGATTTTGAAAGCTGGGGCACGTTTCTTTCTCCCTTTGTGCTTTATAAACTTTAGCTGCTAGACAGAACAACCAGCCAATAGCATAGGAGGAAGGATAACTCACCCATTAATTAACCAGAGACTCATTTAAATCACTTTCTAGACAGCTCTATAGATCAGAGCAGCCCCGATGTTTCAATCATCAATTCCAGAAATTCATGGAAGGGGTAGACCTCCCACAGTTAATCGATTTTCAAAGACAAATCACTTTTTGTTCCTATTACTAAGAATGAGCTTGGCAAGTTCAACTCCCGTAGTGATAAAAGACCCAGGAACAGCCAGCCAGCTCACATAAAACGAGTGAGGATTTATCAATAAATTCCTTATAGATCCACAGGCAAGTACTAGGCTAGCTGCCCATGTGGACTTTTAAGCCTAGCCAATTTCCCTTTTTGTATTACAATTAACCTATCCCATATGGTTGAGACTGGCCTTACCCATCCTATGATCAATTATATATTATCCCTAATGAGAATAACTGGGTTCATGCCATAGATAATTTGAAGGGATCCATACAAGGGATAAAGCATTTAGGACCTGCCTCTGTCCATTAATAGTAAAAGCGGGCAGTCTTATGGTAAATTTTCTGTTTGCCATCCACAGATCCAAACTGCATTTGAATATGATCAGGGATGAACTTTTTGTGGATAGGGTGTCTGTTTCAGAGCAGCAGTATCCCCCGATTTGGAAGGACAGTTATATCTCACATTCTGACGATGTTACAGGAGAGGTTTAGATCCCCAGACATAGTATTTCTGATGCCATCTGTGCAGTAAATCCATCAGTATTGGGTCAAAGGAGGTCTTGTATGCCAGACACAGGTCATCTCTTAGCAGTCTGTAGGATATCAAATATAGTCAGAGGGCTTTGAGTCAGTCTACGTGGAATGTTTGTTTAGGTCTTGTATCTTTTTAGTAAGGTCTCGCTCTGGGTGTTCCAGTTGTTGCTGGTGTCTGGAAAGATGCGTGTCAAAGGGGGTTTTGCATTCAATGATTGGCCTAATGAGGACCAAATATTTAGTTGAATCAAGAGTTTACTTTAACAGTTGGGCAGGGTCTGTTTGTGGAAGTCTGCTCATGTCACTTATACTGAAATCAGTTAAAGACCTATATCTCAAAAGGCAGTTAACAGTTCTCAACTCAGACAAGTTATTTTGTTGATACTGGCCCAGTGAACAGCAGAAAGATTAGACGTGGTAACGGATTTGGATCTGCTGGGGTTTTATCTAGAGGAAGGCAGACTTTTGCGATATTAAGACTAATCTAACCCCTTACTGTCAAACTTCCTTCTCTCCACCAACTGTCAATATTTCTTGGCAATTGAGCTTTCTTGGCTTCAGTTTGTTATATTTTTATCCTGGGGGGGGGGGGTTGTTTCAAATGTATGACTAGTATAAGCTTATTGTACTACCATTGTATGCTTTTAGATACAATATCAAGGAAATTGCATTTGAACTATTATAATTGTCATATGTACCAATGTATAATTATGTAATCTTCCTTGGAGCTTTTCTCCCTGGGTCCCTGCTGAAAACGGGCTCCTGGGCCCAGTCAGACACTACCCAGTGGAGTACCAAAGGGTTCTGTCCTGGGTCCTCTCCTGTTTGGCATCTACTTCTCTGAAGTACAGGCTAACACAGGTGGTCTTTGGCTAACTAAATTCGCATATGACTGCAAACTAGGAGCCATAATCAAAACTCAATAACGATGTGGACATCCTACAAAAGGGTCTCACTGAAACAGATAACTGGTGTCAAAGCAATGGTCTCAAGCTCAAGGCCAAAATGTGCATTGTCATCCCCTTTGGTAAAAACTCTGTACCATGAGCTACCACATAGGCGGTAGTCTACTTAACACCGAAAGTGTGAGGAGTCCTTGGGACATAGGTAGACAGTAGTCTCTCCTTTGATAAACACAGTCACAGTGGTCAGGAAATCCTTTTATGTGGCATACCTAGTCACAAAAGGTTTCTCATCCAGAAAAAAAAAAAAAAAAAAAGGAGGTCATTGTTCCCCTCTACTCATCACTCATTAAACCCATTATAGAGTACAACACCCCTTTTGGTATGTACCTCAAGACATCTACAACTGGAAAGGCCGCAAAAATACCTCACAAAGGATTACTGGCCTCAAACAGATGCCTTACGCAAGACAGACTCAAAATACTCCAGCTTTACTCAGTTGCATATCGCCTACTCAGAGGCGATCTCTGCCTAACATACAAAGCTATGTCAAACCCAGAGCTGATGGACATGCTCCACTTAAAGAAATCCCAATCCCTCCGAGCTACACGCTCTAGGGACCTAAACCTTGTCACCAAAATAAACAGAACATGCTGGGGGGATAGATTCCTGTCCCAGAGAATTCCCATACTCTGGAACAGACTACCTATGTCAAACAGAGCTCCTCATTAGCACTCAAGAAAAATCTTGATGATTGGATGGGTAATAGGAAATTCACCCCGGGGATCACTTCTGTGGTTCTGCTGGACAGGGACACAGGAAAATAATTTTCTTGGGTGGCGAAAGCCATGGTACCTTTTTGGCTAGGCTTGTACAGGCCCTAGGGCCAATAGCCTAGTACCTACCTATGAACCTATAAATAAAAATAAGAATGTGGCTCAAGAAGCATGCACCAACTAAAAAAGAAAAAAGTAATCTTAACCTTCAGTGCACAAAAAAAAAAACAATCACGTGATCAATTCCACAGAGGTTCAAATTCCCTAGGGATTTTCTGAAGCTTATTAACGAAAGCTAGAGAGGCTTTAGCATAGGGTTCACACACACACGGTGGAATTTCCAAGAGGTAGGGGAACCCGTATCTCCCATTTTATATACTTTGTACTTAGAGCAATTGGTGTTAAAACCAAGATCTGAGGAGGCATGGCCAAGATGGTGAGCAGTTCATCGCACAGTATTTTGCTGTGCTTCATTTTAACACCTCTGACAGGATTTTTACAGAAAAATTCAAAGAAAGCATTTTAAAATTTGATGGACGTATAAATATAAACTACTTGTGAAAAAAAACAACAAAGTTTGGAAACCATCACTTTTCCCAGTCAAAAAACTTAATTCCATCAGCATGAGTCACTCTAAACCCAGTGTACAGGACAATGCAATGGAGAGACATTCAGTCTATACTCGGCAACAATGGATAAATTAGAAAGTAAAATAGACATCAAGGAAGAATGTAAAAAACATGTAGAAGTGCTGAGTGAAACAATCTTCACAAACTGCAAATAAAGAGAATGACAGATTTAGACAGAATGACAGTGAGACTTACTGATTTTTCCAGAAACAAAATAACTTATTTTGAGAAAAAATAGATTATCTAGAAAACAGATCCAGAAAGAATTTTAGGATTTATGGCAACCCTGAGAAAGAGGAAGGAGACAGTATGATTCAATTTCTAAATACCTGGCTGCCTAAGACACTGAACCTGCTCGAGGATCTTTCCTTCAGTATTGAGAAGGTACCTAGATTACGTTACAACACAAAGGAAAATCCACCTACAGAGATTAGTGATAGATCTGACACCATTCCCCATTCAGGTACTATTGATAAGCTCACCAGCCTGGGCATAAACCCTTACGTCACAAGATGGATCGCAAACTGGCTCTCAGACAGATCCCATAAAGTAAGAGTAGCGGGATCTATGCCCGAATCCAGACCAGTAACGAGTGGTGTGCCTCAGGGCTCTGTCCTGGGGCCCCTCCTGTTTGGCATATACGGAAGGGCTGTGGCTAAGTTTGCAGACGACTGCAAACAGGGTGCTATAATAGAGTCTCTGGCCGACATGGAGATCCTCCAGAAGGGCCTAAATGAGACTGACGTATGGTGTCAAAGCCATGGTCTCAAGCTAAATGCAAAATAATGCGCATTAATCCCCTTTGGAAAAAACAGAGTAACCGCAAACTACAACATAGGAGGTAATCCCCTGAAATCTGAAGAAGAAATAAGGGATCTAGGGACCCAAGAAGATAGTCAGCTTTCCTTTGATAACCATGTTGCCAAAGTGGTTAAAAAAATCCTTCTATGTGACCCATCTGATCACGAAAGGGTTTGCATCAAGATCTAAGGATGTAATGGTGCCCCTCTACTCTTCCCTCATCAGACCCATTATTGAGTACAATGCACCAATTGGAATGTACCTGGCTAGACATCTCCAGCAGCTGAAGAGACCACAAAGGTACCTAACCAACAGGATTACTGGCCTCAAACAGTTGCCCTATGCAGCACGATTGAAAAAGCTAAGACTGTTCTCTGTTGCATTCCGCTTTCTCAGAGGCGATCTCTGTCTAACGTACAGAGCCATGTCCAACCCAGAATTGTTGAACATGCTCCATCTTAGCAAAACCAAATCTACTCGAGCTACACGCTCTAGGGATATAAACCTCAACACAACAATGAATAGAACATGCTGGAGGGATAGATTCCCTTCGCAGAGACTTCCCTTACTATGGAACAGGGTCCCGATCTACACAAGACAGAGCCCCTCACTATCACTCTTCAAGAGGAACCTTGATGAGTGGATGGGTAAACAAAGTTCACACCAACAGCACTACTAGATAGGGGGCCAAGGGTACTAGCTGCTAGTACAAGGGTCTAGGGAACTACTAAAGGGGCGGTGAATACCGCACAACGTGGCTGGGCTAATGTATGCCTTCGGGCAGATAGCCCAGTATCAACCTATGAACCTATCTTCAACCAAGACAAAGATCTTGTTTTCAAAACATAAATCTTATAATGTTTTAACTAGATAATTTAGTCTAACAATGAATATTCAACTTCAGTTACGTCAAAAAGGAAAGCATGGGTACCTCTTATAAAGAGAAACAATATTAAAGCACAAATTTT
The DNA here is from genome assembly GCF_019279795.1 of Protopterus annectens. Classification (NCBI taxonomy): domain Eukaryota; kingdom Metazoa; phylum Chordata; order Ceratodontiformes; family Protopteridae; genus Protopterus; species Protopterus annectens. Next base: position 1,275,761,587 of record NC_056741.1, on the reverse strand, counting down.
GCATCCAGCAAAAACAAAGATTCATCTTATAGAAGGACAAAGGAATTTTAACACTTTGGAAGATGCTCTGGAGTTTATACAGAGGAATAAAATTCTAGAAAAACAGGAAGAAATGGACTTAGTTTGTCTGCATTTTTCAAATGAAATGCAACAAGGAATGAATGGCCAATTAAACACAAAAAACAGTAAAATAAATGAAAGAAATAAAAAATGAATTTATTCTTGTAATTTGTTCTATGACATAAGTGTATGAATAGTAAGGATCAGATAATATCACTTTCAAGGTAAATCATTTTATTCCTCATTTCAAATTATCTTTTGAGTTTAAATTTTTACATACATTGTGTGTGTATAATATATATATATATGTGCACACACACAAATTATAGGCTCATAGGTGTGTACTATGCTAATGGCCCTGGAGCCTTTACAAGCCTAGCCCATAGGATTACCTTGGCATCATGCCACCAGACCTTAGTTCCCAGTGCCTCTGTTAAGTAGAGTCACTGGAGTGATACCCGGGGGTGAATTTTCTATTTCCCATCTACTCATCAAGATTTCTCTTGAACAGGGCCAATGAGGCGCTCCGCTTGACATGTATGGGAAGCCTACTCCATAGCATGGGCAACCTCTGGGTTATGAACCTATCCCTCCAACTTGTTCTGTTGATTGTGGTAACGAGGTTGAGGTCTCTGGAACACATAGTGCAGAGGGACTGGGATTTCTTTAGATGTACCATTTCTAACAGAGATGGGTTAGACATGTAGATGGTATGAGACAGAAAACAGTTGGGAGTTTTTTTGAGTCTGTCCATATAGGACAAGTGTTTAAGGCCTAGGATCCTCTTTGTGAGGTACTTTTGCAGCCTATCCAGTTGTTGCAGGTGTCTAGTAAGGTACATGTCAAATAGGGAACTGTACTCTAAGACTGGCCTAATGAGGGAAGAGTAGGAGGGAGACAATTATCTCTTTCTTCCTGGATGCAAAACCCTTAGTAATAAGATGTGCCACATAGAAGAAACTTTCTGACCACAATGGCAATGTGATGGTAAAATGACAGATTTTTGTCAACCTGTGTTGCCACATCTCTTATAACGCCTTCTGTGTTCAGTGGACTACCATTGATGTGGTAATTCATGGGAACCGGGTTTTTTCCAAAGGGGATGAAACTTTTTGGTATTGAGCTTAAGACCATGGTTCTGACCTCAGTGTGGCCTTTTTGTAGGATGTCAACATCACTTGGGGAGTTAATTATGGGACACAAATTGCAATAGTCTGCGAACTTTGTCAGCCACAGTCCCTTTGTGTTGGCCTGGCCTTGAGAAGTAGATACCAAACAGGAGAAGACCCAGGAACAAACCCTGTGGGACTCCACTCGTGACTGATCAGCAGTCTGACTTGGAGTCAGCTACTTTCACACTGTGGGTTCTGTGAGCCAGTTTGCAACCCACCTAGTGATATAGGGGTTGATGCCTAGCTTAGTGAGTTTTTCTAAGATTCCTGATTGGGGAATGGTATCAAAGGCCTTGGCCAGATCAAGGTAGGCTGTATGAACCACCTTGCCTTCATCCTTGAGCAGGCATGATCTACCCTTCACAAAACCAAACTGTGTGGGATCCAGAGTTTGGAGACTCCCTATATCCTTGTTTATTAGGTCTGTAATGATGGGTTCCATAGCTTTGCACATCAGACTAGTCAGGCTAATGGGGCGATAGTTCCCAGGGTCTGTAGTCACTCCTTTGTGGAGAGGGATGACTGCAGCAGTGTGCCATTCGGTAGGGACAAAGCCTGAGGTGAGGCTGTGATTGAACAGGGCACATAGGTGAGGTGCCAGCTCACTCTATAGTTCATGTAGAACAGTCAAGGATATTGTCAGGTCCCACAGAAGCTGTATTTTTGGCCTTGGACAGTGTTGTTTTAAACCTGTGCAGCAGTAATACTGGGTGCCTGGCAATCTACTGGTATTGTGACTGGTCATTTGGTGGGGGAGAGAGAGGTAAAGTTGGCACTGAATCTGTGTGCCCGTATATTGGCAATATCTGTTGGCTCGGTACAGGAGGTGCCATTGTGCAATAGCTCCGAGCAAATCTGGGCATTGCACACAAACATATATAGAAGTGTGTATATGTATATATATATATATATATATATATATATATATATATATATATATATATATATATATATATACACACACACACACACACACACACACACATATATATATATATATATAAATAGATATACACACACACACACATACAATGCTAATTCCAAATACAATTTAAACCGGTCATACTATACCGATCACTAAACGTAAAATCAATGATGAGGCTTGTGTACAGAAAACATTTCACGTTCTTAATATAGTTTTGTGCTGTCCTACTAAACACAGTACTTGGAATAAAAAATGACAGCAAAAAAGTATGATAAGCTGCATTAAGTGGCTGTTTTACATTCACAAAAGAAAGTACTGGGATGTTACTAAACAATTAGTACATCACAGACACCTATACAAGCTGAATTCTTATCGCACACTACTGACATTCTTTCAACACAAGTTTTATTGTTAGATCTCCTTTAAAGACTGATAGAAAGGCTTCATATAAAATACATGAAAATTTGAGAAAACAGAACAATGACTCCAGCATTTCAAATGCAGTTATCTGTAATTATGCTTTGATACGGTCTTCTTATAATATTTAGTAGTTATTTACACAGTAGAGTGTCTTAAGATGAAGATTAAAAAAAAAACACCTGCGATTGTCGTGAGTTTTATCTGCACATGCAGAGTTTATGAAAAGATATTATCTGTATTTGTTAGAGCATTTGAAAGGTTAGTTTCATTTCTTTTTATTTTCTTGATTAAATATTAGCCTTTCAAAGCCATGTAATGTTGAAATATTCAAAATTCACTTGCGAATGCTGCAAGGGTTTCTGTGCATGCAAATAGAGATGAATAAACTATTTTCACTCCCTTAAACATTAAATTTAGCCTTAAAAGAAGCTATATAGTGAGGCCTTTATAAGCTTTAAAAGGTTCGAAGAGTTGTTATTCTTACCTCCTTCTTAATTAAAGTGAAAGCTAACCTTTTAACTCTCCCTCTGAACTGGAAGTAATATATTAGAATGTTAAAAAGTGAAATGCAATGTGCTTTAAAGGACAACAATGGTATTCTATTAAATGCTCAACTTCTGTCTTTTTTCTCCCCATTTACTGTCCCTGCTATGAATCAACAAAAATATAGCATTTAAAATATTTTATTTTAAATTGACTCTCTCTCCCCACTAGAACAGTACCTTACAGTACTGTTGTGGTTTCACTTTCAAAAAAAATTTTGTCCCGCCCTTGCTGCAGTCTCCAATTCACGGATGTCATCAAGGCTGCTGAATACATGTAGTTTTCTGGCCATTTCCCAACCCAAATTGACCACTACAGTCCTAAAAACCCACCCATGCTGCGATGTCACAGCCCCCTGGTCCTTGCCCTACCCATACAAAAAGTAAAGGCTAGAAAAGGAAATAGTACACAAGTCAAGACTCCTGTTGAGCTGTCACAGTAAGTAATAGCTCAAATTATACTTAGCACTTTGACAGCTAGGGAAATTAGGTGTGAAGGGGAATGGGAGAGGAGTCAAATTAGTACAAATTCAGGTTCCATAAAAGACTGTATTTAGCCATTGTAAAAAGCAGCAGCAGTAAAATGCACCTTGAAAGCCTGTTCTGTGGCATTTGCACTGTGTGTGTTAAGTAGTCACTGAACAGCATGAAATGCTACTTAACTGAATGAATGTATGCTTGTAAAATCAATACAATGACAGGAGCTTTAGGAAGACAGAAGCCTATGTGATGTAATTTCTTTACTGACAAGCACTGCATTGTGGGATACCTAGAAGCAGACTAAATCAGAATTACTTCAAGATGCCAGACCCAATGAGGTGAGACTGAGAAATTATGTACAAAATATTTAAAAAAACTGTAAATACTCCCAGAGTGGTGGTAAAATGTAGGAAACACCAAACCATGATTAAAAAAAAAAAAAAAGTTAGAGTCTGAGGGTGCGGTTCTCCTCAAGTATTAATACTGATGAATTAGCATGAAAGCATTCATAACTAGGAATTAAAACATACTATATTAAATCATAGCTAAGGAATATATACAAAATTTGAATTAGAATGGTAACAATGAGCTTTAAAACCAATAACTGGTTTGTAGTTTTGACTGCTTGTTGTATATTAACAGCTTGATGGCTTGTATAACAGATAATGTGCCTTCTCTAATCGCTGGAGTGAACAGAAATGAAATTCAAGGCATCCTCTGAAATCTACAGAAAAGTAGTATTTTTACTCACTGTAGTGCACTTTTAAACTGTGTATTACTGAACTGCAGCCTACTTTTAACTGTGTTTTAGCCACTTTTATTGTTTTGCTGTTTGAGATAGAAAATATGAAAGTACAGGAAAAACTACTATTTGTGTATTTTATAGCATAGGTGACATTAAGATTTACTGAAGCTAGACTGTTTGGGATTATCTGAGCACTAAAATCAGCCATCTAACATTAAGAGGCCGCCTGGACCCTTGTGGCAAAATAGTGTAGCAAATCACCCATTAGAGTTGGAGATTGTTGGAATAAGGTTCAGTATTGAACATTCCCATTGGCCAGTTTGAAAACTGTTTAATTTGTTTAAAATAAAAAAGGTTCTCTCAGTTGTTACACAAGCCCCATGTTTGTTCCTGGTTTAACGCAGCTCCACAGAGTCTGGCTCTTACTGTCTTCATCTGAGCAATCTGAAGCACCTGTTTGCACGTAGCGCACCTTAGTGCATTACCACACAATGGAGGTAATCCATTGGCGATTACAAACGCAAAACCTAAAGTATATTTTTTCCCTTAGAAGCTACCCATGCTTCAACCGAAGAATCCCTTAAATGCTGCTTAGCTGGTCAAACAGCACCTCAGCTGGGCTTTCTGCAGCATTTGCCTCTAACTGAAATCTACTAATCCCCAATGGTCTCGCACCCACTGAGAGCCCCAACAGTATAGACACAGCATTAAACCCCCAATTAAACCACATCCCTCCTCATTAAAGTAACCAAATGTACACCCAATATTATGGACAGTTAGATCTCCTCCATTTCTCCTGCCAGCCTGACTGACATGAGTATCCTGAGGCATTGTAGCAACTGCCTCTTGTACATTGACAACATACTACTCCTAAACCACTCAAGCTCAATTAGAGAGATGAATATACACTAAGAATTTGGCATACTTGCTCTATCACAGAACAGTGACACTGAACAGGTTTGTCAGCCCACACAGTACACCACCTGCATAAACCACGCTCTCAACACACAAAATCATCATATGCAGAGGTACTCACCAGTAATTTACCTAAACACCAGAGACCTCCAAAACACAAAATGTTACACCCAATACACCACCTACCACAATACACACAAAACCAAAAGCGTCTCACCAAATGAGCCCTTAAGGCAAAGCACACCTAAACCATTTTTTTTTGGTCATAAGTGACTATAGAGAGATAGACATCCCACTCAGCAGGTTGGACAAGGAGAAGGTTACAGACAGCTGTGTCAGGATCAGGCAGATCACACTCGCGCGCACACACGTCTGTCCAGAACAACAAGTACCATCATCACTTCAGTCATAGTTCACGTTGGTGGGAATGACTTGAGACATACCTCAGTGGACTATATGAAGAGTGACGAGCTCTGAGTATGTGTCCCAGCCAGGTATGTCCCTAGCCTTGAGCAGCATACTACCCTCACCCAAGTTGATACCACTATAAAACAATAGACAAAAAATGATTAACTTCAACAACTGGCTTAGTTCTTGGCGTCATTCTAAGGGTATCCAGTACCTGCCATCCTAGGATAACATGATAGACCACACTGCTTTGCCAGAGATGGTCTTCATCGGTCACCTCTGGGATTTTGATTACTGGCCAAGACTCTCACCTACCCCATAGTGCCTTTTTTAGCAATGCCACAACAACAAAATTTCCAGATGTAAAAAGTTCAAAAAGCAACCTCAAGGTTATGCGGCTAAAGGCAAGGAATCTAAACCTAAAACTGCACTCACTGCAAACAGCCCTCACCATAGAAGATGCTGACATCCGTACAGAGCTCTGGTTTAAGGCTGTGGAGAGCACCCTAGCCGTATCAGGTTATGATGCATTCCACACACTCAAACCAGAAACAAAGTGCGAGAACTAAAGGAGGAGGAGTATCAATATTCAAAAGATAAATACACATCTAGATTGGTTAAACAAAATGATTCCCTTGAACTAACCCAGCGCAAGAGCCCTCTCCAAGTTATTGCCAGTTATAGGACCCACCCCATGAACCAGGATACCCAACAATGCATACTTGGATCTACTTGAATTGCTCAAGATACAACCAAACACCCTGGTTTTAGGTGAATAACTACCCATCCATAGATTGAGTAAACTGTGTGTGTACTAACACACTTGCCCAAAGGTTCTTGGATTTCAACTACTCCAATTCCCTGAACAAGTTGACACCCCCACAAGGGGCCCAACATTCTGGATCTGGTGCTCACTAACACGGGCAATCGTTGCACCACCCCATGTGTACAGCCTCCCTAGTGAGGTCTGATTATAAACGAGTCTCATCAGAAGTATCATCTGACCCCCCCCCCCTCCACTAGCAGCAACTAGACTAAAAAAACTTCTCCAAAGCCAATTACAACCTAATACAGGATGACATTAATAACTTCACAGCACCTGCCCTCACTGATGGCATGGACACATACTGGGATTTACACCAATGCCTTATATAAGCATTTATACAAATGTACTGATACAGCCATACCCGATGGGATCAAAACAAGATTTTCAAGAAAGAACAAGCCTACCTGGTGGACATCCGCCATTAACAGGTTATACAATAAAAAAAAAAAGATTGCTGTCCAAGAGCAGGAAGGAATGGTCTCTGAAATGGAAGCATTCCCTCCTCCCATTAAACATGCAAATAAGAAACCTCATAAGGAATCCTAAAGCTAACTACGAAACCAAATTAACCTCTTCACCAAGGATAACCATAAGGCCTTAAGCTCTGTAAGAAACCTTAAAAGAAAAACTCATCTGCTCAGAACTGGTTAATGGCACCACATATACTGAACCCACAGAAACAGCTAACCTGCTAACCGAAAACTTCTCCCCCCATCGCTGCCACATACCCCCAAAGCATCCCTATCAACTGCTCTCCACCTGGTATCTCCAAGGAGCAGGTCATAAACGCTCTCTCCAAAACACAGTCTGTATGGGACCTGATAATATCAGAGACTGCATTCTAAATGGATTAAAACAGGAACTAGCTGCACTGCTGGGTACTCTTTAACCACAGTCCAAGCAATGGTGCTGTATCTGCTGAACAGAAAACAGCAACAGCCATCCCATTACATAAAAGGCACCTCCACAGACCCTGGGAACTGTAGAGCCATTAGCCTGACCAGACTAATCTACAAGGCTACAGAAAGAATAATCACTGAGCTTATCAACAAAGATATAGGATATCTCCAAATGCTCAACCCAACCAGTTTTGCTTTGTTAAAGGGAGATCCTGCCTAGAACTTGGTGGACTCAGAAACAGTAATCAAAGTACTGGACAAAGGCAAATCCATACATACAGCCGACTTGGACCTGGTCAAAGGCCTTTGACACTATTCCCCACTCAGACATCATTGATAAACTCACCCAGCTGGAAATCAACCCATACCTTGTTAGGTGGGTTGCAAAACAGCTCATAATTAGAACACAGTCAAAATAGGTGACTAACTCCACCAGCAGACCTGCAATCAGTGGTGTTCCACAGGGATCTATGCTGGGGCCCCTATTGTTTGGAATCTACTTCTCAGATGTACAGGCTAAAAAAATGCCTACAGCTGACAAAGTTTACCTGCAAACTGGGTGCAGTCAGTGTGTCCCGTAACAATGCCCACATCCTACACGAGGGAAATACACAGACGGAATGACTGGTGCCAAAGCCATGGGCTAAAACAATACAAAAAAATAAAATGCATCAACCACCCCTTTGGCAAGGGCGATGTCCCTGCAGGTTACCACATTAGCAACACCCTAAGTACACAATCAGTGGAAGAGATTTGGGCACACAGGTTGACAGCAAACTATCCTTTGAACACCACATAGTACAGTTGTGTACACTTACCATAAATGTAGATGTTGGAGTGTATTCACTGTTGCAGTCATCACATTTGGGTTATCTGCCTGCAGGTAGCCCTCAGCCAGCCTGAATACCAGAGTCTTCGGATTCCTGCATTGGATGCAGTCTCTTCTTCCATGAGGTCAGGTCGGCAGGGGTATAAAACATGCAGCCGAAGCAATTACATCAGTTTTTCTTGCACCAGATGTCAGGTGCCCCCACACTGGGAAGCAATTATATGTTATGGTACACCTCCATTAAAAAACAAATACACCAGAAAAACTTAAATATACCAAACAAGAAGGAAAGGTAGAGCCAAGAGAAGTCAGGGGGCTGGAGGGAGGGTAACCAGGACTGCAACAGTGAATGCACTCGAACATCTACATTTACGGTAAGTGTACACAACTGTACTATGTTAGTCATATTTCACTGTTGCAGTCATCACATTTGGGTTGATTCCCAAAGCTAAGGAAGGGAGGAGGAAGTTAAAGAGCATTAGGGCCAGCTATTAAGCCCTGCAGGACTTCAGTGGCAAAACCAGCTCTGGATTTAGAAAAAAATAGGCATGTGGTAATGCTTGGTGAAAGTATGTACAGAGGTCCAGGTAGCAGCTTCTAGGATGTCCCTGGTAAAGACTCCTCCGAGAAAGGCTGCAGAGGTGGATGCAGCCCTGGTGGAATGTGGTCTTATCCCCTGTGGGGTAGGTTTTCCATGGTGCTTGTAGCAGAAATTAATGCAATGGGCTATCCATTTGGAAATGGTTTGCTTTGAAATAGCCTTCCCCTCTGCGGCAAAGCCAACTAGCAGCTGTTCAGATTTTCTGAGAGGCTTAGTCCTGTCCAAATAAAATCTAAGTTGTCTGTGCAAGTCCAAAGAGTACAGTATTCGTTCCCCTTTGTTTTGTGGATTAGGGGAAAAAAGTAGGCAAATGAATGGACTGACTTAGAGCCACACTAGACACCACCTTGGGCATAAAGGAAGGATTGGTCCTGAGGGAAACCCTGTCTGCATGGAAGGTAATGAAGGGCTCCACTGCCATGAGGGCCTGTAATTCAGACACCCTTCTTGCTGAAGTGATGGCTAGAAGGAAGGCTGTTTTCCAAGAAAGGAATTTCAACTCTGCTGTTGCAGCTGGCTCAAAGGTGTGTGTGTGTGTGGGGGGGGGGGGCAGTGAGCTTTTCCAATACAAAGTTAAGGTCCCAGGCTGGAGTGGGGGCTCTCCTGGGGGGGGGGGGTCCTTAAATTTTTGGCCCCTCTAAAAAACTGTTTTAGCAGGGGGTGAGAGAAGAGGGGTGGCTCAGTATTATAATGTGCTGAAATGGCAGATGCATGAATTTTAATTGAGAAGGATAGGCCCTTGTGGGGCATTTCTATTAAGTACTGAAGAATATGAGGTAAGCTGGGCACCGTTGTGCCCATTCCCCCTGAGTCTAGCTCCAGAACAGTATCTTTTCCACTTTTCAGCATAGGATTTTCTAGTACTAGGCCTCCTTGCCTCCAGAATGACATAGCACCTGCTTACTGAAGGATGCTACTGGAGAGCTCAAGGAATTAGCCAGGCTGCAAGGTTCAGGGCTTGAAGCGGAGGGTGCAGAATCTGGCCCACCTGCTGGGACAGCAAGGAAGGGGTATGAGGCAGGTGCCATGGTTCCAGCAGTGTCATACTGCGCAAGACGGAGTACCAGTGCTGGCGTGGCCAGTCTGGTGCAATCAGTATTGTCCTTGGCTTGTCCTGTTTGATCTTTAGCAGAACCTTAGACAGGAGAGGCAAAGGAGGAAAGGCATAAACCAAGAGGCTTTCCCAGGTAAAGGACAGGGCATCCACTTTCTAAGCTTGACTGTGGGGAGTCCTTGTGCAGAATTTGTCTAATTGGTAGTTCTGAGGGAAGGTAAACAGGTTTACCTCTGGAGTCCCCGATTTGTTCAAGAGGTTGAATATTTTTAGTTCTAGTTTCCATTTGTGTGGGTCCATGAAATTTCTGCTCAAGTCGTCTGCCAGTGAATTTAGCTTGCCTGGCAGGAATTGAGCCTGTAGGTGCACTTGGTAGCTCAAGGCTGTGTTCCACAGAGCGATGGCTAGTCTGCAGACAGGGTACGAGTGGGTTCCCCCCCGCTTCATTATGTACCACATAACTGTGGTCTTGTCTGTCTTTACCAATAGTTGTCCTGGAAGAATGCTGTCTTTGAAGGCTGTCAGGGAATTCTGTACAGCTAACATTTCTTTTTGATTGATATGCAGGTGCATCTGTCTCGGGATCCATTTGCCCTGAATGCACTGCCCTGCCAAGTGAGCCCCCCATGCATAGTCTGATGCATCTGTTAGGGTTTGGGCAGCAGGGGATAGAGTGAAAGGGAGCCCCTTGTTGTGGTAGCAGGCCTCTGGCCCACCGAAGGAACTCTGTCTTTATACAAGGAATGATAGGAATCATGTATTCCAGGTCCTGAGAATGTTGACACCATAGGCTTTTTAGATACCACTGTAGTTTCCTCATATGCAGTCTTGCATATGGAATTAGTAGAATGCAAGAGGCCATGAACCCAAGGACTTAGAGAATTTTCCTTGCAGTTAGCTGGGGATTTGTGGCCAATAGTTTGAATTAGGTTGTCAAAATTGTTTCTCTGGAGTGAGGAAAGCCATCTGGGAAGTTGTGTTCAAGCTTGCTCTCAGGAATACAATCTGTTGGCAGGGTACTAGGTGAGAATTTCCTTTCGTTTATGGTGTACCCCCATTGAGGTTAGAAGTTTCTTTACGAATGCCAGATGTTGTAATAGCAAGTCCTGGCTTTCTGCCTGAATCAGACAATCGTCCAAGTGTGGGTATATTTGAATATTTCTCTGCCTACAAAATGGAAGGCTGGAGCTAGACACTTTGTGAATATCCTGGGCGCAGTAGATACGCCAAAGGAAAGTGTACAGAACTGATAGTGCATGGAGCTTGCCCTGAAGCGTAGGTATTCCCTGCAAGATTCCCTTATTGGAATGTGCAGGTAAGCTTCCTTTAAGTCTAAGGTTGCAGGCCAGGCATCTTTCCCTAGCATAGGAAGAAGCTGTTGAAGTGTTAGCATTCTGAATTTTGGAATTACCAGAAAGGTGTTTAGAATAGGGAGGTCCAGGATAGGATGCCAGGAATTAAAGTCTTGAATAAAAACCTTGTCCCCTTTGTTCTGCTGGGACGGGCTTAATAGCCCTGATACTTAGTAGAGAGCGAACCTGATGTTTGGCCTCCGCCCACTGATTTGGGGGTAAGTCTGGCCAACCGCTTGGCGTTGGTAGTGTGTGGAAGTGGAATCTGTATCCTTGGGAAACTATGTTCAAAACCCATTTGTCCTGGGTAATTAGTTCCCAGTTTTTTGCATGTAGGGCGAACCTTCCTCCTAAGGGAGCAGGCAGTTGAGCAGGGCTTGGAAGGGTTAAGGTCAAGTCATTGTGCCATTTTTCCGTAGGGGGGTGGCTTACTACTCACTGCTTTGGAAGTGAGAGCCCCCCACTGCTTAGGTCTGTGCGCAGCCTGAGACTGTAACCTAGGTGGTCTGCTGTTCCTGGGTTTGGACTAAGACCTGGAAGAGACTGGAAAGGACCAATTCTTTGAAGGCCAATGCCTACTAAATCTGGGAGGCTGTACTTGTAGGAAATCTTTAGCAGTTTGCATAGATTTAGCTTTTTCCTCCATCCTTTTGAGGACTTCTCCTGCTTTGTTGCCAAAAAGGCAGTCTTGGTTTTAGGGAGCATCCAGTAATTTAGCTTTAACATGATCTGGCAAGTTTTGCTCCTTAAGCCAAGCATGCCTTTTAAGTACAGACCCAGTGACAGCAGCCCTGCAAGATGTTTCTAAGGTGTCAAAAACCACATTGCAGAGTATGTTTAGCAACTTGTTCTGCAGAATGCATTAAATCCTGTAATTGTGTGTGTTCGGTACAGTCAGGAATCATCATCATTTTCTGTTTAAAAAGTCCCATAATATGCTGCTGATATTTTAACATATGAAACTGGCAATTTAAAGCCCTAATGGCCTAAGTAGCAGAAGTGTATACCTTCTTATCCCATCTAAGGCTCTAGAGTCTATCAGAAGGGGAAGGACTTTTGGCAGCAGTAGCCTTAATACCTTTTGGTCCTTGAGAAATGGTCTCTGGATCCACAGTAGGATTCTTGAAGAGGAACTTTTGAGAGTCAGGTACTCTAATACCAGTCGGGTTTTCTGGGAACTGGAGGTAAAGTGTCGGGGGAAAGGCTAGATTCCAAGAAAGCATCATCTACAATGTCCAGAACAGGAGGGCTAGCTAAAGGCCTGTGTTGTGGAAGGAGTAAGAATTCCCTAAGTCTCTTTTTGGAGTCAGAGTAATCCTGGCTTTCCCAGTGGAAATGCTCCCCAAGAGAGAGTGTGCAAGGTTTCACTGAAAGAAAAATCTTCCGGAGGGGAAGCAGAGGGAATGGAATCCTCTGCATCAGAATCCTCATAAGTAGATAAGGGCAAATCCTGGTAATCAGAAGGAGCAGAAATATCAGATTCCTGATCAGAAGGAAAATCAGTTCTGGGTCTCAGAGGGGGAAGGCTGGCTTCCCCTAATTAAGGTAATAAGGTCTTCAGCCATTCTAAGCATTTTTTTAGGCATATAGGTCTAAGCCTGAGGTTTGGTCGTTGCTTTTCTAAGCGTGGTGCGAATTTTAGGCCTCGATGAAGACAATGGCATTGGTTTAAAATGCAAGTCTGTAGGCCTGAATACACCCTCAGTAGCCGGTACCTGCACAGCGGCTCCGGACCCATCCAAGGTAGAAATATCTGCAGGTTCCTTAGTCGAAGCATCTCGCAGCATACACAACTCTGCATGGGTCTCAGTAGAGGTCTGTGGATCTGAAGTAGCGGTTATAAGGGGCTGCGAAAGTGCCTCACTGAGTACCAGCGGACTGGCAACTAGCTTAACGGAAGCATTGTCGGTGGTTTTTGACCTATGTGGTCCATCTTTATCCGTACTTTTTTTTTTCGGAAGATTGGTAGTCGGATGACTTAATAAAGCCATTTTGGAGTACTGAGACCGAGTACGAAAGTAATTTGCTGCAAAGATAGCCAGACGACGAACAGTTTGGGGGTTGAACAAGGCACAAAACAGACAGCGAGGGACGTCATGGTCTTGGCCTAAACAGGGGATGCAGTATGAATGAAAATCTGAGGTATTTGCTTGCTTTCAACATGGGTATACTGCATCCAGAACAAGAGGTTATAACCCCCCCCCCCCGTACTCCTCATTCATCAGGCCAATAATAGAGTACCAATGCTACCTTTGGTATGCACCTTACCAGACGCCTGCAGCAACTGGAAAGACCTCAAAGGTTTTTTACAAAGAAAATTCAGGGTCTTCAGCATGTGTCATACGTTGACAGACTGATATTACTATCACCATCTCTGTCTTACAGACTACTCAGAGGTGACATCTGCCTTGCATACAAAGCAATCTCAGATCCGGCTCTAATGGAAATGCTGCACATTCATAACATCAAATGGTAAAAGATGTACTCGCTCTAGGGAATTCAACCTAATATGCAACATCAACAGGACTTGCTGGAGAGATGCGTTTCAGAGGTTACCTCTCCTCTGGAGCAAACTTCTAATTCAGGTGAAGCACAGCTCCTCACTAAGTGTAATCTGGATGATAGGATGGGAAACCGTTAATTCACATTGGGAATTTCATCTGTGTCCCTCTCAGACAGGGTCAGTAGTTGTTGTCTTGGTTCCGGTTAATACCTTGATATTCATGGGAACAGGGGCTGTACTTGCCTAGGTTTGCAATGGCCCTAGGGCCATTAGCCCAGTAACCTCCTATGAAACACACCAACTCCTAAGACACTTCTGACATGACAATTACATTTCCCTGGTATTTGATTTAAAAATCATATTTTATTTATAAAATATTTGATGTTAGTTCAAATTTCCTCTGAAAAAATGCTCAAGACAGTGGACTAACTGCAAGAAATTAAAGTATATAATAAAAAGGAACCAGAACAACAATTTCTTGATATACAAGGGATCAGAAAGTAGAGAGGTCACACAGACCAACGAATTATTAAAAATTACAAGAAAAGCTTAAAAAATCTAGAGATTTCACTGTGAGATACCTTAAACCTCCTGGAATAGTGGCCCATGGGACATGTGCAAATGACCCCTTAAGGATATCAAGTGTTTCAGCTATATGGCTTCTAAATATCCATGACTTAACTTTTTCCAAAACGGTCTGCTTATGTTGTGCTGGCTGGGTCATAAGAAGGCCAAAATGTGCATGTCCACAGCTAGTGGCAATTTGGCTTTCTTAGCCTGAATCTGTCCATAAAGACTTAGAAAGGAAAATTAACAGTCATGGACATTCAGAAGCCATATAACAAACACTTGATGCCTTTAAGGGGTCATGTGCATATATCCCACGGGCCTCTATTCCAGGAGGTTTAAGGAACCCCACAGTGAAAACTTTAGCTTGGCTAGGTTTTTCTTTTAGTTTTTACAGACAGAAAAAACAAATGTACTTTTATATAAGCAGCATAGTGCATATGCATTATTTCTGAAGATTGGAGTTCATGTAAATAGTAAATGGTTCAAAAAAGATCTGACAAATTGACATGTATATAGTTAGTAGACTGTTATATAACCTTTATACACTATAAAAATATGCAACTTCTTAACCTGTATAATAATAAAAGCAAAAGGTTATAAGAGAAGATGGGAACAGTGACAACTAATCTGGCTTATTTGAAGTGAAACGGGAGCTAAACATGCTTCTCTTTCTCAACATAGAAGTTTGTCTTGTTTGTCTTTTCGGCTTTTCCTGGTTAGGGGTCGCCACAGGAGAATTCCGGACCGCTAATGATTGGCAGTCGATTTTTATTGTGCAAAGTTGCCAGCCCGACGCCCAACCTTCAGCGAAGGCACGCCCATTCATGCATGTCTTTCAGAGGCCACTCGACCTCAGGGAGGACATGCAGACTCCACACAGAAGGCACTCCAGCAGAGAATCGAACAAGAGAACCTCTTGCTGTGAGGCAACAACGCTACTGCTGTACCACAGCAGCTTTAAACCTCAATAACATAGAAGGGCTCTCTTAAAATGATTCATACTAAGATAGGGAACAGACTTGCATGAAGCTGAATGACCTAAAGGTAGTTAGTCTAATGGGGAGTTGGAGATGTAGTTTGATTTTATAAACAAACTAGGAATTTGTTACTCCATGATAGAATGCTTTAAGGATATATTGTTCGATAACATTCCAATTGTTTACAAAGTACTGTCCATAGCTGTGTGTTCTTTATCATCATCATCTCTAAGGTATATACAACAGCTCTTTACATAAATGTATTTTTCAGTAATATGTTCTTGCATAAATTCCTGACTTTAAAATGTTTACCTATTAATATTAATGGATTAAATAATCTACTAAAGAGGGCTGAAATCAAACAGCATTTTTACAAGAAATGCATTTACTCAATAAGTTAATAAAATTATCGTTAATTATTCAATTATGGCAGGCTCTGGTTTTAGAGCTAAAACAGGAGGCATACATTCTGTGGAAGAACTCCCCAGTTATGCCTAAGGTAATAAGATACTGTTACAGGCAATTTAATTTCAAATAAGAGAAGTTTCCATAGTATCATGTCCATTATCACATCACAATGATATTGCATTCAACATTTTAAAAAATAATCACAAAAGCTACCAACATAAATTGTTAAAATAAAAGAATGGTATACAAATGAGATCAAGAACTTTATAGAAATAAATATAAATAGCGAAGTAAATGAGGTTTTCCTTTGGGAGTCAAAGGCTTACTTAAATGGTAGAATTACATGCTAATATACAAGTAAAACAAAATAATGGAATAAAACATTAAATACATCTATTTTAGTCTGTAAAGTTAGATCTAAAACCAAATCACACTGGTGAGTTAGCACTAAAAAAAAGTGAATAGAAAATGCATTGAAATTCTAAATCATAAGCGTCAATAAAACATGGAAAAACAAACTTAAAAAATGTATTCACTAAACCAATCAGGCTTACATAACTTACTATTAAGATCGAAGAAAATGAATGGTCTAAATCACATTAACAAAATTATAACACAAATAAAAAGGAAAACTGACATTAAGGGTTTTCTTGAGTGTTTTGGAATATTCCATGAAAAAATATATACATATTCAAATAGTTTAGTCAGTGATAAGATAGAAGAAACTTTTTCTAAAGGAAAATAAAGAATAAATTAATTAAAATTGATAGACTCTATAAAAGATCAAATTAAATACCAAGGCTCCTGGTGTAGATAAACCTATATAAACTATTGCAAGATAATGCAGTCTTTACACTAGAAAAAAATTTCATGGAACTAAACTACAAGTAGGAATAATTAAGGCGCAATTTATAAGAATAAGTAAATTGAATACGGTAGAGAGTTACTTTAGAGAACAGGTAAATAGTATGAAGCAGGAATTTTGTAATAATGGATATTCAGAACGAATTATAAGTATGGTACATGAAGGTGTTGAAAGAAAGGGCTGATAGATATAGGCCAATACTAAGAGGGGGACTTATAAAAAATCAGGACAATATAAACAAGGGCAATAATGTGGTTAGGTACCTCACTACTTTTAAATTTGAATACTTAAAGTGTTTGTAAAATAGAAAGACATTGGCCTATACTGATGGCTATGCCAGAAATAGTTAGAATAGTGGGAGAACGGCCAAGGTATGCATATAGGAATTCACAAACATTGAAACAAAAATTATGTTATAAAGACTTTAAATTAAATACAGTTAAAATAGAGACAACAGTAGGAACAAGAAAATGCTATAATTGCTCTTGCTGTAATGACTTATATGAAGGTATGGATTACTTTAAACATCCCACTACGGGAGAAGTGTTTATGATAAAAGCACTGACTAACTGCAATATGTCACAAGTGGTGTATTTGGCAACCTGCACAGTATGCTCATCGTTCTATGTTGGTAAGACAACTAGGAAGCTTAAAGAAAGGATTATAGAACATAAATCTGATATATGAAGAAGTGTTGCAACAAATGCATTAAGTAAACATGTTCAAGATAAGGGAGAGCAGCATATTTTTAAATTTAGAATATTGGATATAGTGCAAACAGGTCTGAGAAAAGGAGATACGAATAATTTTTTAGAACTTAAAGAGTTTGAATGGATAGTTAGATTGCAGGCAGACTGGTTTCCTGGTTTGAATAATGCCATTAGTTTAAAGCCAGTTTTGATTAAAAGACGTAGAGAGAAGTTGTGAATTGTTATGGAATATAAATATAATACTTATTTGTTCTGCTGTAAAAGTGAGCTGATAATAGGAATGATTATAAGTGAATATTTCATTCTTGTATTTTTAAATGTGTTTTAAATGTTTTTTATGTATGTCTTTTTAAGAATCGATTGCTGAATGAGTAAAGGGGTGGGCTGAAGCATGTGATTTGATTTTAATCCCATTTAAATGCAGAACGTGCTCATTTTATTTGTACTGATGAAGGGTGTGAGACCCGAAAGCTTTATAATAAACTTTTTGGTGTGTTATAATCAATATGGAACTAAACTACCTCAGAGGTTCCTCCATCATGGAAATATTCCCTCAACTCACCTACTCTAATCAAGACAAAAATCCAAAGTGCTCTTATAGACCCAATTAATGCCTAAATGTTGACTAAGATATTGCCTATTTTTGCAAAAAAAAAAATTAATCTAGTAATGTCAGCAATAATTAACAAACCGTTCTTATTCTGAATAGACAGGTACAGTATAATATAAGTATACATGCACTAACAGAAATGGATTTATTTACTTTAGTCTTGATTTAAACAAAGCTTTTGATTCTGTCAAATGGCCTTATTTGAGGGACTTCTCAGCTGAGTTAATAGCATTAATTTCAAAGTTCTACATTAATCCTTGTGCTTGTGTCAAAACAGGTTTCTTTCCAATTTCTTTAGACTATAAAAAGGTGCTGAACAAGGCTGCCCACTATTCCCCACTATTTTCTGCACTAGTAACAGAACCTTGTGCTAACTTTATTAGGTCAAACAAAAATATTTACGTTATAAAAAAAGAAAGATTTGGAACTAAAGATTCAACTCTGTGTAGAAAACAGAAACATCATTAGAACATACAAATAGTTCTATGAGGCTATTTTAAATTATTTTGAACTTTCATAATAAAATCAATAAAATTAAAAAAATTCCTATAAAAATCTTCCGATTTCAATTGGAAGCTCTCTCAAATATCTTATTACGTCTCATAGTAAAGAAATGATGCAAGTGAATTTTCAACAGGTAATTGATAAAAGTATAATTATAAGTTGGAAGAAATTTCTTTACGATGGAAGAATGTTTAATGTTAATTGGTAATTCTCCCTAAATTATTATACAATC
>NC_056741.1:1275725480-1275727980 GCF_019279795.1 Protopterus annectens | reverse complement strand
TAAAAGCCAGTAAGATAAGTGGATCGGGAGAAACCTGGAAAAAATACGGAATCGACGACTGCCTGACCTATACAAAAAGCAAGCTATATGGTATTGCATTGATCTTCGGTTCCTTGTGCCACATGGCTTTGGATAAAACTGGAAGTCTCAGGTCATGGGACAGAGAAAGACTAAGCTTGACTCTTGTATCCCTTTGTTGGCAAACACCCTGGGGATACTGAAAGGAGGGGTGATAAGAATTTGATCAGCACCACAGACTGGCAGCTAGTTTCAGGAAGTAGAGTCATTGGTCTGGGAGGACAAATGAGACATGGAAAGTGTGGTGGCTTGTGAAATGGTAATGTCGCAACTTGCATCTGAAATGTACTGACAGAGGGAACTGCAAGTGTCTCTCAGTACTTGGAACAAACAGAAAAAGGGAAACCAGAGTTATGTTACATTGTCACCTGCCTCACATCTTTCTCAGTGTATTGCTAGAATGCTTCTTTTATTAGGTGAGCAGTTACCATAGGACATGGCCACACTAGCAGCAAAAGAAGTGGCAAAAGTTCTGTTATATACAATCTTCACAGTGAAAGGACAATCAGTTGGGCAACCTCCAGGCAGAAATTCCCAAACGAGAGGACAGCAACAGCAAACAGAACTAGGAACATCTCTGGCTATAAAAGCCTTCTACATTTACTTCTCGGCAAAAATGCTTAAGCTGAGGGAACTTCTGGAGGTAGGGATAAGGAGATGAGTGTGTATGTATGTATATGTATTCCGCAGCGCTGGCCCCATGCGGGTAGCGCCATGCCTACACACACACACTACTATATGCGCCAAGCACACTCTCTTACATACGCGACGCTTATCACACACACTACACCGATACACACGTGCACACATACACATGTGCGCACGCATCATACACACACACACACTAAGTATATGCATACACTACGCTATATATGTACACACACTACATATGCGCACACACACACTACATATGCGCGCACACACACTACATATGCGCACACACACACTACATATGCGCACACACACACACTACATATGCACACACACACACTACATATGCACACACACACTACATATGCACACACACACACACACACACTATATATGCACACACACACACACACTATATATGCGCACACACACACTATATATATGCGCACACACACACACACTATATATGCGCACACACACACACACTATATATGCGCACACACACACACACTATATATGCGCACACACACACACACACACACACTACATATGCGCACACACACACACACTACATATGCGCGCACACACACACACACTATATATGCGCGCACACACACACACTATATATGCGCGCGCACACACACACTATATATGCGCACACACACACACTATATATGCGGCATACACACACTACACATTACTACATATATGCGTACACACACACACACACACTACATATGCATAGCAAACACAATAACACTACATATGCGCACACACACACACACACTACATATGCGCGGCCATGCCTTTTACCCACCTCTATATCGCGCTTTTCATCTTGGCACACACACTACATGTCTTGTACCACCACACATCGCGGCACACACACTACATATGGGCGCGCGCACACAACACACATAAGTATACATATGCATCACACACACTACATATGCGCCGCACGCATTACTATGCGCCGCACACACTACATATGCGCCAAGCACACACTACATATGCGCCAAGACACACACCTAAGCATATGCGCCAAGACATTAATATTATTCTATATATGCGCACACACACTACATATGCGCCAAGTACACATTACCTTGAAGTACATACAAGTACAAGGCGCGCTGCACACACTACATATGCGCGCACACACACTACATATGCGCGCACACACACTACATATGCGCGCACACACTACATATATACACACACACGTATGCATGTGTGCGTATATATTTTACACACAAATACGCACGTGCATACATTTTATTTATATATGCACCACCCAGTACTGTGAATGACCAACTAAAACAGGCGATTATTTTCCTCACTTCTTCCTCATACACACAGCTTCTTACAAGCTTGGTCCATTATGACGTATATTTTACACACACACAGATTTAGGTTATGTTGTTGAATGGCTATAACACCAAAATAGTGTAATACTGAAGTGCCACAACAGACAAACAAACTATTGCAGTGTTGATGAATATCTGAGGAAAATCCCAGTACAGCTGGGATTGGGATTTTGCCCATTCTCAGCTGTACTTTGATCTTAGAGTTAGTATGCAGAAATAGAACGGGATGTCAAGGGCACAGCTTTCCCTCAAAAACATATTTTCCAATACCCTACATTTCACTTATGTCACTTTGATTTGGTGCCATTCAATGTTCAAATATAGATTCACATAAAAGCACACATGTATAATTATATCTATTTATATCTACACATCTAAATATATATGGTACATTTTTCAAAAAA